>NW_007088052.1:0-570 GCF_000164805.1 Carlito syrichta
AGAGCGCTTCCCATCCCTCCTCCGGGTCTCGGGCAGCGATTTCGTAGCCGCAACTCCCGAAGAGTTGACAGGCAGGAAGGCGCGTAGGTGGGTAGGGGGCGCGCACCCCCGCCCCGGAGGAGCCGCTCGGCGTCTGTAGGGGGAGGGGGCTGGGAGGCCTGCGCTCCCCCCACCCTGGGGACTCGAGGAGACCCTTGGTGCTCCCCCCCACAGACGCAAACACACGCCCCCTCCGAGCGAGAGCCGCCGCGGGGGTGAGGCAGTGGCCTCGCGGGCGGAGGCGTGGGGCAAAGGGAAGCCGGGGTCCCTTCCCAGATCTGAGAGGTGGTATCAGGTTTGGGGGTCCAGGAGAAGACTGTAATGTCTCAGAGCCCTCAAGCCTTCCCTGTCTCTGCGACCCCGGGAGCCGAGGAGGCAACCCGGTAGGCCGAGCGGAGAGCGGCTCCCTCCTGACCGCGGGCGACAGAGAAACTCGGCGCCCTCACGCCGGGGTACCGCCGGGTCCGCTTTGAGTACCCCCGCAAGGTCAAGCAGGCGAAGGAGGGGGCGGGGGCTCCTGGGCGCGCCCCC
>NW_007088053.1:0-494 GCF_000164805.1 Carlito syrichta
AGTCAGCTAGATAGCTACCTGGCTAGCTAATAATGTCAGTGTGTTAAGTCAGCTGGCTATAAAACTGTCTAGCTGCTAAAGTCAGCTAGTTTAGTCATCTGTCTAGCCAGCTGGCTAGTTAGGTAGCTAGCTAGATAAGCCAGGCTGCTACCCAGCAGGCTAGCAGTTCAAGTCAGCTAGTTAAGTCAACTGGCTAGCCTTCTGACTAGGTAGGTAGTTAACTAGTTAAATGAACTGGCTACCCAGCATGCTAACTTAAGTCAGCTAGGTAAGTCAGCTGGCTAGCCAGTTGGCTGTATAGGGAGTCAGCTAGTTAATTCAGCTGGCTAGGCAGCAAACTAGCTGTTTAAGTCAGCTATTAGTGTCAGCTGGCAACAAGCTGGCTAGCTAGATAAGACAGCTCATTAAGTCTGTTGGCTATCCCGCTGATTATCTAGTTAAAAACTAGTCAAGTCAGAAGGCTATTCATCAGGCTAGCTGGTTATTTCAGGTAG
>NW_007088054.1:0-780 GCF_000164805.1 Carlito syrichta
CGGGGGTGGTTAAAAGCCCTCTGCTAACACAGCGGCTTGCAGACAAGGGGCAGACGCCCCTCTGGGACACGCTGGCCATCTTAACTCTACCCCTCCCCACCCCCGAACTAAATCCACACACAGAGTTACTGGTGGAAACTCTCCGGGGAAGCAGTCTGGAAGGTTCCTGAAGAGCGGCACCAAAGTCTTTCACGGGCTTATTTTCCAAATCTGGCTTTGGCAATTGGAGGAAAAAAAAAAAAAAATCAAAGCACAAAGAGCCAGGCTGGGCACAGCTCCGGTGTCCACCTACCAAGTCTGACGCGGTAAGGACAGTCCAGCCACCCCGGCGGCCCGGGTCGAGGCAAGGGGGAGGTGCCGCGCGCCGGATGGGGTGGAATCCCCCGGGGTCTGGTGCAGCGAACAACCCCGGGAAAGACCCCAGGGGCTGCCCTCTTGAGGTGCCTTCAAGGAGCGCCCCGCCGGGTCCTCTCGGGAGGGGGTGCCCCCAAGGCAGGAGACACGGGAGGAGCACAGAGGACCCCGGACAGAAGGACCGTGGGAGCTGCCTGCAGCCCACGCTGCCTCGGGGGTGGGGTTTCCCTCGGAAATTCCACGCCAAGCCACCCCTCGGCTTAGCCGACAGGCGGGGAAACCGAGGCCCGGCGAGGCGCCCCACTCCGCGCACACTGATGGATGGGCCAGAAGGCGGGCGCCACCTCCTGGCCGCGGCCCCTTCCCGAAACTCGCCCTCTCCAAGCTCCCGGGTCAGCGACGCCTCCCGCTCGCGGCCGCCCCCGG
>NW_007088054.1:2034-26231 GCF_000164805.1 Carlito syrichta
GGACTCCTTCGGAGCCTGGTGGAGGCCCGCGAGGGCTGCAGCCACCACCCCGGGAAAGCACAACTTGGCCGACCCTGGCCTGGCCAACACAGTCCCAGCGGTAATGATGGCGACACGCCCAGCTTGCTCGGTAGAGAGCTTTGGCATGCAGCACCAGGTTGGATTCTGCAAACTTCCCCAAGGATGGTCGCTACTTTCCGTTGCCATGAGATCGCCCCCGCGATGAACCGTCCCTCCCCGATCGCAGCAGCTGAGGTCCCGGCTACGGTGGGTCCCCGGCCCAGGGGAGGAAGAGCTAGATGCTTGTGGCCCGTGGCCGTGTGCACACGACTCCGGGGGGCTCCAGGCTCCCACCACAAGGTGGAATGAGGGCGTTCAGCAAAGACAGCACAGAGCTGGCGGCGGCCTGGCCGGTTTCTGTCTCTTTTTTCCTTCTCTATTTGGGCGTGATGATTTATCAGATTCCAGCGGAAAGGTGCCTCCGTCCAGCCTTTGGCCTCAGCGGGTTTAGACAGCTGCAGTCAGGGAGAAGACAAGGCTCAGACAGACCCGAAATTCAGCTTTGATGAAGGAGAAATTAATAGCTTCTGTCTTGCGGAAGCAGAAACAACAGGTGCGGGTGTTATTAAAGCAGCAGTGATTATTTTTAAAGGAAGGGATGCCCTTTCCCACATCGTCTGGGAGCCAGCCGACACGAGTTCTAGACCCGGCTCTACCGGCAAAGAATCACTACGTTTTGCCGGTCTCCGTTTCTTCGTCTATAAAGGGGAGCTTAGAGTGTTATGACCGCTAAGGTCCTTTCGGAGTCCACAACGACAGAGCCCAGGCAATTTTATTTACAGCCGATACACTCTGGTTCAAGCAAACACTGGGCGCTTGTGTATGCCTGGTGAGTGGAAAGACTCCGACACCGCGGATTATTGTCCCACTCACCCCAGCAAAGTCAAATCAAAAAGAAAACCCTATCCTGCTTCCCCATTCCTCAACACACACCTTACTCTTCCCACTAAAACTCTCTCCAAGTGCTGCATTTTATTGTCTTGCAGGCTTTTTGTTGTTTTTAGCTCCTTAAAATTATGGATTTTAAATGCGCTATTCACCAACTTTTCTTAAGCTGATTATCAAAATGTCAGTGAATTATTCATTCAACAAGTACATGCCGAGCACTTTCTGTATGCTGTGCCCAGTGTTGGATATAGGGATTCACCAAGAAGCCAGGCATCGTGGCCATTTCCTTCAAACAGAGCCTTAAGTCTTTGGGGGTAAAACACAGAAAATAGGTAGAAAGATTAAAAAAAAAAAAAGGAAACAGCAAAGATAAAAGAAGTATGATAAAGGCTCTGACTGGTAATGTACAAGGTCGATTTCAGTACATAATCTGGGGTTAGGGTTGGGAGGGGGGTCAGAAAAATCATCAGAGGAATGGCTCTTAAAATTAGACCAGAAGAAGCCAAGGGAAGATTGTTTTCCGGTCTTAGAAGATACTATTATTTTCTTAGACGATACTATTAGCCGACTTTTATTGAGGACTTGCTATGTGCCAAACTTGCTAAGAGTTTCACATGCACAGTTTCACTTCTTCCTTACATCAGCCCCATAAAGACATAATGACTATCCTCATTTTACTGGTGAGGCTACTTGGCTGATCCCTACAGAGAGCGTCCGTTTGCCTGGACCGCTCTGACCAGACTGCCGGTCACCACAGCCTCCACTACGGAAAGCCTGGGATTATCTGGGAGCCACACACAGTAATTAGATGGCTAGGTGTCATTTTCCAATGGCAGCATAAATTGATTTGGCTGGTGTTCGGGGGGCTAGCTTTTAACTTTTTTTCCTTTTGGAAAAAAAATGAATGCAGAATTGTACTTCAGACAGTTGTCATACTACACCTTCCTTCCACTACCCATCAATTTTTTTCCTCCAAGGCACCCAAAATTTTTCATCATTTATTTAGGAAGAAAGACATTGTTGAACATTTCATACTGGAATTGATTCAGTGTCCAGTTAGTACCTCCATTTAAATACAATATTTTTCTCAGCCTACAATTCAGTCTATAACTGGTGAACTTGGACTTGTGGAGCTTTTAGCAAATGTATCCTCTTTTTTATTGTTGCAATTCCTTCATTCCTTACAAGTTGAGGGGAGGCCTGTTTCATAGTTACTTTATATGGTGGTTGGCTGTCTTCAATGCTCAAAGGTCCTTCTCTGCCCCACCCTGTCTCTTCTGACCTGCTTTTAATTTTTGTTTGTGTCTGTAGTATGTTGCACTGAACTTTTATAAAATAAGTTGTCACACACTTAGCGAGCTTCTCTATAGGAGATATTAAGATGATCTTGTTTCTTCCACAGGAAATGAAAAGGAATTTTCTCACACCATCCTTATCAGACAGCCTTAACTCTTTTGCTAGTCTCTTCTGAGAAACGAGAGCTAGTAATCATAACATATAAATAGTAGTAGTAATAATTTAGTATAATCAAAACTAAATGTCAGGCAGTCTGCCAAAATATATTTGAACACATATGAAAGAGTATTCCCTTCCCCCTTTAAAAAGTTGGATTCTATAGACATTGACTGTACAAGTATATTTTCAGTGTCTTATTTTGCCTTTCAGTATCTCTCTCTCTCTCTTTCTCTGAATAAAAATAAACTACTGACATATCTTCACTACTACAAGTAGAAAGTCATATAACTAAAGAAGTGGTTACTTCCAACGTTGCTAACTGGAGTTGGTACAAATCATATGGAGGTAATTATATTTCATTTGACTGCCAGTTCTAAAAGCTGCAAGGTCTACAGAGTTTTTCTGCAAGTTTCAGCAAGAGAAGAAGGTTCTTACCATCTGCACACCCGTCAGCAATCTGTTTAGGGAGAATGGTTCTCACTAGGTTCATTCATTTTTTCCTCCCTTCTCTTTCATAAATAGAAGTAGTACCAAAAATTTACATTCAGTTCACCAAAAGTTCTTTTAAGTTAAAGTGTTTGTGTTACCAAATGAGACCCCAAACTCAAACAAATATGTTAATTTACATTCCTTTTAATTTTGTCTTGTGATTACCTAACCTCATCGGAAAATCAAAATGGTCATAAATTTTGAGGGAGAAAAAAAAATCTTTCTTGTTGCTTTAAAATTTTTCATTTTTCACCTTCCTTATTTTTTTCTTGTAATGAAAATACTGACTTCCAGAAAAGTAATTTCTGTATTATAAATTCCTTTTCTTCTCATCTGCCATTAACTGTAAACATTTGACATACTTCTATCCCATCCCTGCTTCCTACCCCATTGTTTTACCGAACCTCTTTTTATGTTGCTTTTGCTGCTTGCTATGCTTAGATTTTCATTCTGGAGATATGGAGTTAAAATCACGAAGGGCTTGTTTCAATAATGCCTGCATATCTAAAAGAGTATGTAGACAAAATCAAAATGTGCAACTACTTGCAAACCATATATGTGATAAGCATCCAGAATATAAAAGACTCTCACAACTCCAGAACAAAAGGACAATCTGATTCAAAAATAGCTTGTGTAAACATTGCTTCAAACAAGATACGCAAAAGACCAACAAGCCCATGGAAGAACATTCGCCATCATTAGAGAAGTGCAAATCAAAACCACAAGATACCACTTTACTCTCACTAGGATGACAACATTAATAATAATGATGATAACAATGGAAGACAGCGCTGGTGAGGATGACTGTGATGGGGACGTAAAATGGTGCAGCCACGTTGCAAAAGTTTGACAGTTGCTCAGAAAGTCGGCCGTAGAATCACCACTTGACCCTGCAATTCCGCTCCTAGGTGCACATACCCTAAAGCGTTGAAGCATATGTCTATGTAAAAACTTCTACCCAAATGTTCATGGCAGCACTACTTACAATAGTCACAGCCGCAGACAACTAAAATGCCTGATGACGGATGAACGGATAACCAAATGTGTTGTGTTCCTACAGATGGAATATTATTTGGGGGCAAAAGGGAATGCAGCACAAATGCAAGCTATAACATGGATGAACTTTGGAAACTTTGTGCTACGTGAAAGAAGACAGATACATATTGGAGGATTCCACTTGTACGAAATGTCCAGAGCAGGCAAATCCATAGAGACAGAAACCAGTTGAGTGACTGCAAGGGGCTGGGTGGAAGGAAGAAGGAGAAATGTGTCTAACGGGTACTTAAAGGGCTTCCAGAAAGTGTTCTGGAACTAGATAGTGGTGATGTTTGTATACATTGTGAATATAATATTTTTTAACAATATTTTTATTTTATGCATATGTCACCATAATAAGAAGAATCTAGAACAAATAAATAAGTAAACAAAACCCTGCAGCTGTGAAACTAGTTATCTGCCCATGATATCACATGGTGGTTCTGAAGTCGGTGCACCCATTTTGAGAGACTGTATTCTTTTAACAATGAATGATACAAAGAGATGATTATTTAAGAAGTCTGAGATCCAAGTCCCTAATTTAAATGTTGCAAACCCTCTGTTATGGACTGAATTGTATCTCCCCCAAATTCCTATGTTAAAGCCCTAGTCCTCAATGTGACTTTGTTACAAGTTAGTGCCTCTAAGGAGGTAATTAAGTTTAAATGAGTGGGGGCCTAGCCCAACAGGACTGGCATCTTTATGAGAAGGATACACCAGCCATAAGCTGGCACAGAGCGGAGGCCGTGTGAGGACACAGCAAGGTGGTAGCTGTCTGCAAGCCAGGGAGGGTGGGAGGTCTCGGGAGAAGCCAAACCTGCAGGCACCTTGACCTCAAACTTCCACCCTCCAGAACTGTGAGAAATGCACTTCTGCTATTTCAGCTGCCCAGTCTGCGGGTGTGTTGTCATGGCAGCCTACACCGACTCATCCACCCTCCCTCATCTTTCACCTCTCTACCGACATCTGGAACGCAGTGAGACACAGCTGTGGAGGCCTCCTTCACCACAGTCCTTAGACACGAGGCAGCTTGGGCCTTCGCTTCATCGGTGGATTGTGGAGAGAGGACTTGAAGTGACAGGAGCTATGTGCTAGAAGCAGTGTAAGACATCTAGGTCTCGGCCTAGAATAAGAGACACATTTGTGTTGACTTGAAATGTTGAGAGAACCAAGTGAGGCCAGCCGGTTGCTAAGAGTTGAATGTTACATATAACCATGTCCACCTTCTCCCAGAACATTTTACTCATGTCTCTGGGGATTAGAATTCCTTTTGTTCCTTTGTCTCCCCACCTAGATGATCAGCTCTTCGAAGGCAGAAACGAAATCTTGCTCGTCTTGGAGTTCCCACAGTGCTGGATAAAGGCTCAGTTTATGTATCCGATAAATATTTACTGAGCACATACTATACGCCAGGCACAAAAATACTCAGTGTCGAAGTGAATCATCAGTTTCAAGGCGTTTGAAGTCAATAACATCACTTAAACATCAAAGCTATTCTGAGTACTATAGAGCAGCTGTATACAAGACTAAGGTGAGAAGAACCTGATGCTTGGGAGGAAATCCTTGGATAGTGGCGTCTGAGGGAAGGCAGGTCCTAGTACAGAGCCTCTCTGGCCCTGCTCCCCACACACCTACATTGGAGGTTTAAGGTGAGAGGGGTTTGCAATGAAAGTAGAGATGCAAAAAAGGCATAAGCTGTTTCCTGGACATCACCTCGTGAAAGAGTAACGGGACTCATCCAGAACATGTTAGGTCAGAACATGGTGGCTCAGTATTGGTGTAGGCAACTTCCTGGTGGCAGGGGACAGTTCCCATGTGCAGTCACTGGTGGTCTTCGCTTTGGTCAAAGCTGCCTTGGGGTTGGTATTGGTGACCAATGGCATTGCCAGCACCTGAAACTGTCCCCATGGGTTGACAAGAATTGTATGCTGGGTTCTGCAAAGAAATATAGTTATAATTAAGCATTAATCAAGCTGCACTTTGACCCACTTCCTTGTTGTGGTATAGATGCTGACCATTTGCACCCCCATCGTTCCTATAGATAGGATTTCCGACATTAGGGTCATAGAAGAACTGACTTACATCTCCATCATTCTAGTAGACAGGCTCTCCAATGTTAGACTCATAAAGCTTTTGCTTAAGGATCACTTAAGATGTTTGAAGACCCCCATGGAAGAACAGAATCGTCATGAGAATACAACTTCTTCCTCTCCCTATCCCATGACTTCACCCTGTTCCCTTGAACCAATCACACTCTGGCCCACCTTAAAACCCTTAAAAGCCCTAGCCCTAAATTCCTGGGGGAGACAGATTTCAGGTGTTCCCCCATCTTGTTTGGCGACCTTATCATTTAACCTCTTCCTCTGCTGCTGTTACAGGCAAAGGTTCTGGGAACGGAGGTTTCTTATAATTCTCACGTTTGATTTGAAGTTGTTTATCTAAATGTACAAACGCAGCTTCTTTGGTTGTTGTAACTTCCAACCCCCCTTTTAAGGAACGATCGGCCTGATTAGATTTTGGGTCATGCCGGAACGTCCCGAAGTCAGTTGGTGAAGGGATTAGATATTGAGTCATGTCCCTTGTTAATTTAGCCTTGGGGGTGAGTGAGGGACTGTGGAGTATAAATTCTGAGTAAACTGTACCGTCAGGGAGGGAGGTTTCTTTGGGGGTGGTAATGAATACACCAACTTACTCGGTATTAGATTAAACACCCTTTTCCCCCAGCCCTCTGCCTCTTGTCTCTGATTGACTCACGGAGAAAGAACAGCCAGTTTGTTAGGCCAGAACATGGTGGCTCAGCAACTCTACATACTGATATGCTGAGTGCATCCGGCAACCAACCTATTACGGTTGCATGCCTTATCAGGTACCAACTGAGTCTTCAAAGCTTCTGCCTCCACGTACCAGGCACCACTGAGAGCTAGAGGGGGGACGGAAAATTGTGCTAGGTTCATAGAAAGTTGGAGAAGCACCCGGGACACTCCAGGGATCGCAACAATTGAAAGACATTTCTGGGTGGGGGTGGCCAGAGGAGCAAGTAGAGGTGGAGAAACGTCTGACATTGCTGTCTCGTGTGATGCTGTTTTATGTCCAGGCTGAGGAACTAGTTTTTGTTTTTTGTTTATTTATTTATTTATTTTTTGGTTTTTTTTGAGTTGGAGTCTCACTCTGTCACCCAGGCTGGAGGGCAGTGGCACGCTCCCGGCCATCGCCGCCTCGACCTGCTGGGCTCTGGCGATCCTTCCACTCTGCCTTCCAAGTGGCTGGAACTACAGGCGAGTGCTACCACGCCCGGCTAATTTATTTTATTTTATTTTATTGTAGAGATGAGGTCTCGCCAAGTTGCCCAGGCGAGTCTCGAACCCGCAGGCTCAGGCACTCCACTCACCTCAGCCTCCCAAAGCGCTGGGATTACAGGCTAAGCCACTGAGCCCGACTTGGTTTTTTTTTTTTTTTAACTAAAGTAGCTCAGAAGGCATTTTTGGATCATAGGCTCCTTGAGAGTTCTCATGATCAAAGCCATTGTTTTTATATGATCAGGCCATCCGGTTTATCCCTGGTGTTTAGATTTGATACAAATAGCAACTTCCTTTATCAAAGCTGTCTTACCGGTCTCCTGGTAAAAGCATGAAAAGAAAAAAGGATCATTGTGCTGCTTGTTTCAGCAGAAGCAGAATGATGGAATTCACAGTGGTTGTAATTATCCCTGTCCAAATATGTTAACTTTTCCAAGCCAAGCCCTCCCCCGTTTTACGGTTTCAACCTTATTTTTGTACCTTTTGGATTAGTAAAAGATTTTCTTTGGCTTTTGCAAGAAGTCAATCTCTCAGGAAACAATTGAATTAAACTTCGTGTTTGTTTAAAGAGTCCTTGGGTAGTGTCCCACATCTGCGTTCCCTCAACATGTCTCCCCTGGAAGAAGAAAGGGAGAGTGTTCTGCATTGTGCAGCATTCAAATGAGCAGGAAAACGTTTAACAAGCTCCGTTCTGAAAATGTTATTGTCCCAGTAACACCTTAAGACTTGTTAAGTATTCAGGGCCATTCCACAGCTTTACAGCATTCAGGACATTTCTTGCTTCATACTGTAAATTCTTATACAATATAACAGTTATCTGGAGAGTCTCCAGTTAACTAGCCTTCATGACCTAATTAGAAGGAGGAATTTTGTTTTGTTTTGTTTTCGTATGTTTTTATGTTAGAAAATATAATTGAACACACTGAAGCTCAGTCAGCTAATAACTCTTTATTGAGTTCCTGGTAGGTGCCAGTTCCTGTGCACCATTCCTTCAAATCATTATTGTGTCTCTCCTAATAAGTACGTTATTAAGAAAGCCAAAAAAGATTTAAATCTATCCACTTTTCTAAAATTTCCTAATAAGCTAAAAAGAAATGTCCAGCCTATGCAGAATGTCATCCAAGTATTTTAACACAGGTATTGCTAGTATTCCTTTCCCAGTTCTCATTTTCATGGAACTGTTTTCTAATCTTACACACATGAGATGAGATGTCTTATCAGAAAACACACACACACACACACACACACACACACACACACACACACACACACACATCGCTGGCAGTCTTAATTTCTATGACTAATTTCCTTTTGGGGGTGCAGCGGTTTGATTTTACAAGGCACACATACTTTTAGTTATTTTATTCCTGGAAGTGAGACCATTTATTTTGGAGACACAAGGCCCAAGAGAAAATGTTAGAACAACGGAAAGCAGAAAAGTATAGAAAGGTTAAAGATGACGAATATGATACATAAGGAAAATAAAGAGAGGGAGGTTGCTTCAAAGCCATCTTTAAGAACATGAAGGAACATTTTAGGAGGAATATTTTATATCACTCTGTATAGACAGATCAGAGGAAGTGGAATTAAATTACAGAAAGTGATATTTAAAGAACACCCTCTAACCAGTGTATTAATAGACGAGAAAACAGTAGTGCAGAAGACTAGAGCGGACAGAAAACCTGCCAACCTCTCTGTTCCTTAAAAACTTGCTAAAAACCTCTAGCTTTGGAGGGAGAGAGGAGAATTAGAATATGTCTGAGCCGTAGACAGGGCCAAGACTAGTTACAATTCTTTAGAGTTCTTACTAGTATTCCTTGAATCTTACTACACGATATAACATTTTTAGGCTACTAATAAAGAAAACAGCAAAAGTGGTTCATGTTTGGGGTTTTCATTGCTGTTGTTGTTGTTTTAGACAGCTCTCACTCTATTACCCAGGCTGGAGTGCAGTGGTGTGATTACAGTTCACTGCACCTTCAAACTCCTGGGCTCAAATGATCTTCCTGCCTCAACCTCCTGAGTGGCTGGTGCTATAGGTGCATGCCACATGCCCAGCTAATTTTTTTTTTTTTTTTTTAAGAGATGGGGGTCTCGCTCTGTTGCTGAGGCTGGTCTCAAACTCCTGACCTCAAGCGATCCTCCTGCCTCAGCCTTCCAAAGTGCTGGGACTACAGGTGTGAGCCACTGCGCCTGATGCGAATCTGTTCTTTTGACTTCCTCAAACAAATCAAAAGATTTTTTTTACACAAGATAAAATTGTTACCACTATTAAATGTATCTGGTAACAGACTCCAATAGCATTTTAATGAATGTTTGGGACTAATAAGCATTTTAGTACTTTTGAGAGTGTGAAGAGAGGGAGAGAGAAAAAGAGACTTGCTGCCTGGTGCTCCTGGAGACCAGTGGCTCCTGGAGACCTGGTGGATCTGAGGGGGAAACGAAGAACCCCTGTATGCTCAAAAGTCATCCAGGGTCAGTTTCAGAGTCAGTTTCAGATGCAGGCAATTTACACTTATAGACTAGGCCAAGCAAACGGGACAGTTTAAGTGAGCCCTGCATGAATGGGAACATAAATGTGCTGGGGCCCATAAATGGCCATATTTATGGAGTGCAGTAAAACCCATATCTCTCCCTCTTGGAGAAATCTCGCCAAACGGATTGAACACAGTGGTCACAATACTGAGTGCTGAAACCAGTGAGGGCGAGCTCAGCTCTTGAACATGAACTTCCTGCTTCTGTAGCACCATTTCAGGTGCACTGGAATAGTCACTATCCCGTGGTACAGAGTCGATAATCCAAACCGAGAAACAACAGCAGCACAACAAAACAAAGACGCCAAAACACAAACCACCAAAGCACGTCCTTCTGAATTCATTCACACATTTCCAAGATCTGGACGAAGCTGCCAAACTCAGTCTGATTTTTGAGAAAATGGAATCCATGTGTTACCTGATAGGAAGAGAAGGATGACGTCGACTTCAAGTAATAAAAAAAAATGGGTAACCAGACCCAAGGCACTCACCACTGGTTTACTCATTATGGCAGATCACGTTTTGGGAGTCTTGGAGGTAAAGCTGAAGATCTGGCTTGGTCTATTTTAAAGTCTGAGCGTTGAAATAGATTTAGCTTCTCAAATATGGGAAGCACAGCCCTCCAATTGTTGGGCTCTGGCATGAGCTAGCATCACGATGGCTGAGTCATGAATAGGAAGCAAGCTCACTAAGCCAGAGTCTTTCTTTTTTTTAGAGACAGGGTCTCACTCTGTCTCCCAGACTGAAGTGCAGTGTCATGATCACATCTCACTGTAGCCTTGAGCTCCTGGGCCCGAGTGATCCTCCTGCCTCAGCCTCCTGAGTAGTTGGGACTACAGATGTGTGGCCACGATGCCTGGCTAATTTTTTTTTTTTTTGAGTTGGAGTCTCACTCTGTCGCCCAGACTGGAGTGCAGTGGCCGCTCCCGGCCACCGCAGCCTCGACCTGCTGGGCTCCCGTGATCCTTCCGCCTCAGCCTTCTGAGTTGCCAGAATTACAGGCGTGTGCTAACACGCCTGGTTAATTTTTTATTTATTGTAGAGATGGGGTCTCACCAAGTTGCCCAGATGGGTCTCGAACCCGCGGGCTCAGGCAATTCACTCACCTCGGCCTCCCAAAGTGCTGGGATTACAGGCTGAGCCACCAATCCCAGCCTAATTTTTTATTTTTGTTTTTAGAGACGGTCTCTTGCTGCATTGCCCAGGCTTGTCTTGAACTCCTGGCCTCAAGTGATCCTCCCTCCCTCAGTCTACCAAAGTGCTGGGGTTATAGGCCACCACACCTGGCTTAAGCCAGAAATCTCTCTAAAAGAGAATTCTGAGAACAGAAGCCCCTCAGCCTTTTCCTGTGTCACTGTAAGTAAATGTCACCTATCTATGGAAATATCTTGACATTGTTTGCCTTATCTCCAACTCACTGGAGATTCCAAGATTCCTAGGATAAAGATAACAGGATTCTGAACATTAACAAGTATCAAATCTTCACACTCCCTTAATTAATGCCAACTGTTTAATTTCACAATCAGCTATAGATCTCAGCAAACTTCAACATTCATTGTTTTTTGTTCCCTAAGAAGTAGGTTAGAGGCAGTCATAGGGGTCTAGCTTTCACCAAGTGATAAAATCATGCCACTCTTGATGGACTAAAATGAACTAAAAAATCTGTTTTTGTTTGTTTTTATTTTTTATTTGCAAATAACTTCAAGCCTAGAGAAAAAGTTGCGAAAAAAATTCATAAGAATAGTACAAAGAACCCCTATATATTTTTTTCCAGATTCATTGATTGTTGACACTTTGGGCAATCTATTTTATGTCCAAACAGTGTCTCATAAAATTGGATTAACCCTGCTCCTTCTGATTTGGGACAGTCATACAGAGTGTAGACAAAATCACCAACATGACTCATTGTCCATTGTTTGGTAGTGTGGAACCCAAGTCCATTCTCTTGCACTCATCATTGACGTATGCCTTTCACCCTGTTTTCAACAGATTATTCATCTAAATCACATGTGTAGTAAAATATTATTTGGGTAGTCCACTCCTTAACAGCTTGGCTAATTTTACACATATTACAAGGCTGACCTTTGGGCTTTCGGTGCTAAATTGAAGAATGCATTTCTAGGCCCTTTAATACAAGAGAAAAACACATGAAAGCCATAAACAGCACAAGCTTTCCCAGCTCTGGCTCTTGCACCCCATCTTCTGGCTAAAAGTTGGTCGTCGGCCATTGACAGTGATCATATCAGTGGTTACAATCTTATCTGTTAGGTCACAATCCCTGCGGGGTTGTGGGTGTGATCCGGTGCTGTGAGAAAGATGCAAAGAGTTGCACAGAAGTTAGATTAGAAAATACAGTTTATTTAGAAAGTAAATTAGAGAGAGAAAGAAAGAGGAGATTCACCTCCCCCAGGTAGGGAAGGGGGCCAAAGCCAGGAAACATGGTGACAGCCATAGCTCAAAGAGCACATGGTCACACCAGAGTCTGGTAAGGCAATAGCCGATGGTTGCTCATGGTTGAGTCCTTTGAATCCTTCCCTTTGATGGGGGAAGTTCATTAAGGTGGTTGGGTGGTGGTCTGCTCCACATCATCACGAAGGGGCAGGTAAGTGCAGGTACTGATGTCAGGTGAGAGACAGCAGGCAGGTGGGTGGGTTAGTCACAAGATTGCTGCCATGGTGGTGGGGTCTGTCTGTGTCATGAAGGTCACAAAGGGCTAGTTAGGTTAACTTGGGTCTTATGGGTGGAGGCAAATTCTTGGAATAGAAAAGCGAATGAATTAGTAACAAGCTGGGAAGGGGTTGACAAAGCAACTATCAATAGCTACCTCTGAGAAACCGGTTCTGTCCTTGGCTAGTGATTAGAGTGTAAGTCAAGTGAACTGCTAGAAAAACATAAGATTCAGGCAATGTTAAAATGGCTGCTCATTGATTAAATCCGTGTTATGCCCTTTCAAGTTACATGTACAGAGCTTCCAGGGCACTAGATTGAGTTAAACAGAAGAAAGGCATTGACTTTGTACCAGTGAAAGGGAACTGCGTCCTTAGAAAAAAAGCAAGTTGCAGTACCAGAAAAAAGGCGGCTACACAAAGCTGAAGTCACATCCTCTGCCTACCCGGAATGCCACCGGTGAAGCCCATGTCAGGAACACACGGTCAGGGCCCCTGTGACCTGATGATGCCGGTAGGGGAAGGAGGGGAGGCGGTGAATGTTGGGGGGTCAGGCATAGGCCGCGATCGTCTGATTATGGTGATTGCACTTTCAGTCGTAGGTAACCTTCCTCCAAGAGATCCTTGTAAGCAAAAACTGAATCCGATTTATCTTGGTATCATCCACAGACCAGGTCGTTTCTTGTTGAATGGCCGCATGGAGAATGAGTCTCCGGTGTGTTTGCTTCTGTTTAACACATGCAGTCATGCTGTTTAAACCTGAATCTGAAATACATATATTAAAGTAATAAATTATCGTACTCCATAAATAGTCATGCATCTAGAAATGAATAGCATTTCAGTGGCCAAAGTTACACGCTTCTCTCTATGTGGACACATTTTTCAATTTGCTTCTTAAATCGGATCTATTTGCAGAAATGAATGATCCGTTTAGAATCCGAATGTTCTAGATCTGGAATGGGCTATCATGAATGGATAGCTTACATTCAGAATTAATAGTTACCTTTTATGTTTTTAAAAATCATCATAGGCTGGGCTCGGGTGTAATCCAGCACTTTGAGAAGCTGAGACGAGTGGATTGCCTGAGCCCGCGGGTTCAAGACCCACCCGGGCAACTTGGCAAGACCTTGTCTCTACAATAAATCAAAAATTAGCCAGGCATGGTAGCGTGCTCCTGTAGTTCCAGCTTCTTGGAAGGCTAAGGCAGAAGGATTGCCGGAGTCCAGCTGGTCGACGCTGGGGTGGCCATGAGCATGCCACTGCACTCCAGTCTGGGCGACAGAGTGAGACTCTAACTCAAAAAAAAAAAAATCATCATAAATAACTCTATGGATTCTATCTATGCATTCTGTATACTCTGGCCTGTTCTGGGCTTACCATATTTACAATATCCCCTCAAAAGAGGTGAAATAATTGTCCTAATGATGTGGTGGTCGTGTCTCATCGATGCAAAACATGGAGGTATCAGGTAACTGTGGCAATAAGGCATGGGGACAGCCTTCCACACAACATGGCATTTCAGTCTCCAAGGGACCAGGCTCCTTTTTTGCACAGACATTCCCTGACCTTGACCTCATCTCTGCTTTGACACCAGAAGACTTGTTGACAAGTTTCACTAGGGGTCAAACTACATACACTATCATAACTAATTCGGACCAAAGGCCTCAACTGTGAAAAATGATATCTGCATTTACCAAAAACCTACTGTGAGCCAGTTATGGTGGCTCACACCTGTAATCCCAGAACTTTGGGAGGCCAAAATGGGAGGATCGCTTGAGCCCGGGAGTTTGAGACCAGCGTGGGCAACAAAGTGAGACCTTAGCTCTAAAAAAAGAAAAGAAAAAATTAGCCGGACATGGTGGCATGCACCTGTAGTCCCAACTACTTGGGAGTCTGATGCAGGAAGATTGCTTAAGCCCAGGAATTTGAGGCTGCGGTGAGCCATGATCATGCC
Organism: Carlito syrichta; assembly: GCF_000164805.1. Lineage (NCBI taxonomy): Eukaryota > Metazoa > Chordata > Mammalia > Primates > Tarsiidae > Carlito > Carlito syrichta. The sequence continues at coordinate 16,412 of NW_007088054.1, forward strand.
ACTGCACTCCAGCCTGGGTGACAGAGTAAAACCGTGTCTCAAAAAAAAAAAAAAAAGACCTACTGTATGCCATGCATTCTCTACATCATTGCCTTATATGATTGTCTCAGTGCTATGGAGAGGTCAGAGAGATGCCTGGACCTCAGCTTTAGTCTTAGTGGTCAGCTGGAATCCTGCCATGTGCCTGTGACGTCAGTTCTGGAAGCTGGCTTCAAGCAGACGTCTGGCATGTCTGAACTGGTGATGACCAATGGTCATCTGCTGGCATAAGTTACCCCTGTAACTAATCATTATCACAACATCTGTAATACAAACATGGTGTGATGTTTGGATTTGTAGTTAATATTAAAATACAATATTCACTTCCAACTCTGGGCAAGCATTCTACGTGAAACTTGCAATGAAAGATTTCCTTTAAGAGTTTAATCCTATCAGTCAGTTGAAGTATGAATTGATGTTTATTATTGCAAGACTGTGCCGAATGTGAAAGCCATTAATTTTATGTAAAAGAGAGCACGTTAGCTTCAGGATACATGTCCTTTTTGAGTCTACAAATGTTCATGCAAATTTAAAATAATACGTGGTAGGGTAATAAAGATTAATAGATTAAATCATAATTATAGACTTTGCAGAATTGTTTTAGTATACTAACATTCTTAACATTAAACAAAGTGACATTTTAAAACTGTGTTTATTTTTTGCTATCTTTTAAAACAATTCTATTTAAGCCATGATCCTCTTAAAGAAAAACATTACTTGGAATTAATTTAATTTCTGTATAGTTGCTTTAACATCAGCATTTTAATCTTGCTACTTAAAATTTCACAAAGAAGAAAAACTTCCCGGTCATTCTGCAACAAGGCCCATGATAAATCAGCTTTGATTCGGACATAATAAAGACTAAAGGCAGAAAAGTAGAATATTTATTTTAAAATGAGCTACTCAGATACCTTCTTCTTTACCAATCACAACTGAAAGTGGGCTCTGTTTATTAATATGTAGGGCAGGTAGCTACCAGAGGAGAAATCTAGCCACGGAAAGTGGAGAAATTGTCCTGTTTCCCATAATGTCAAACCTATATCACTGGGCTGATAAAACTTTAATGATTCAAGCACATTAATGCGTAGGTTGAATGCAAAAAGGGCTCTCATTCTTCACCCTTCCACGTATTCATGGCCTTTGCAATATGGCTTTGGGGTCCTCCCATCAAGAGGTAGAGTCTATTTCTCCACAAAGCTTCAAATCTGGGCAGCTTTGCAATTTGTTTCTATAACAGAAAGCAGCAGAGGTGACTGATGGGCCCATTCCACCTAGTTCTCAAGAGGCCTCACATGCTTTTCCTCTCACTCTTTGAATCCTCTCATGCTTTGAGGGCAAGTTCAGTTATCTGCAGGGGAATGAGAGACCTTGTGGAGCCGAGACGAGTGGTCTGAGCTGAGCATCCTACACCAGCCAGTCCCCCGCTGACTTGCCAAGCGGCTGCAGCCGTGGAGGCTGAGTGAGCCCAGTTGAACCCCAACAGCTCTGGCCCAGCTCAGCAGAGCACCCAGGTAACCTATAGAATGGTGAAGAATAATGTGTATTATCAAATAACTGAAGTTTTGTAGTTACATGTTACACAACATTACTATGACAATAGATGACAGATATAGTTAATGATTACTGTATTATAATAATATCAGTTTCATCCTTTTATTCTAGAAATTCATGTTATGATGGTGATATTTGGCTCCGGCCTTAATAACTTTACTACATGGCCATTTAGAATTCAGCCAAACTGTAAATTTGGTGCATGTCTATGAGGTAAGAATTCTTATCTCCAATGTATAATTTGAAAAGCACACACACAACTGAGGCTCAAGAGGTATGAAGTTTCTCAGGTCCAAATCTGGGTCTAGCTCACTCCGGAAATGTTCTTAACCATTAAGCTACATCCTCTCTCTAACACAGTCTCTGCTCCAGCTAGAATGGGGGAGTCACTCCATGGCATGATGAATGATTTATTTACTCTGGGTAGGACATGAGACCTCTTCCATCTGAAAATGGATATCTGTGTGCAGCATTAAAAATAACTTGATTTGTTGGGAAACGGATCTGGGTAGGAGGAAATATTATAATTCCATCACACAGAAACTCAATAAAAGCTTATTGAATTCATGAACACATATCAGTGAAATATGTTTCACGGATTAAAGAAAGACAATCTCTCAAAATTATGACTTTCCAACACAGTCCTTGCTGTAACTCTCCCAACACATTTACTCTAAAGTTAGGCAGGAGCAATAATTTGATCACAGGGGTTTTAGTATGTCACTCTCCTCAGTTGAGACAAAACTGCCATTTGAAGGGAAGATGTGGGGAGGGAACCAGCATCTCTGTAAGAGCACCGAGGAAGCAGACACGATGTAGGTAAAGATGCAATTGAAAGAAAGAAAAAGGATTGGGTAAATAAGAACCGTGGCCCCCAATAATTGGGTAAATAAGATCCATGGTTCCCAATGGACTGGGTAGAAAACATCCATAGTTCCCAATGGACTAGGTAGATAAGATCTATGGTTCCCAATGGACTGGAAAGATATGACTAGTGGTTCCCAGTGGATTGGGTAGGTAAATTCTGTGGTTTCACAGATGGAACGGGCAGATAAGATCTATGGTTCCCAATGGATTGGGCAGATAGGATTCAAGGTCCCCAGTGGCTTGGGTACATAACATCCATGGTTCCAGATGGATTGGGCAGATAAGATCCAGAGTTCCCAGTGGAATTGGATACATAAGATCTGTGGTTTCCAATAAACTGGGTAGGTAAGACCCGTGGTTCCCAGTGGAATTGGGTAGATAAGATCTGTGGATCTCAATGGAGTGGGCAGATATGATTCATGGTTGCCAATGGATTGGGTAGATAAATTCTGTGGTTCCAGATGAATTGGGTAGATAAGATCAGTAGCTCCCAATGGATTGGACAGATAAGATTCATGGTTCTCAATGGACTGGATAGTTAAGATCCCTGGTTCCAGAGGAATTGGGCAGATAATATCCATGGTTCCCAATGGACTGGGCAGATAAGACCCATGCTTCCCAATGGATTGGGCAGACAAGATTCATGGTTCCCAATGGGATTGAGTAGATAAGACCTGTGGTTCCTGTAGAGAAGACATGTAGCTCCCAATGGACTGGGCAGATAGAATATGTTGTTCCCAGTGGGATAGGGTAGATAAGACCCATAGTTCCCAATTAATTGGGTAGATAAGATCTGTGGTTCCCAATGGTTTGGGTAGATAAGACCCATAGTTCCCTGTTGGGTAGATAAGTTCCGTGGTTCCCAATGCATTGAGCAGATAAGATCCATGGATCCCAATGGATTCGGTAAATAAGACCCACAGTCCCAGTGGATTGGGTACTTATTTATTGTCTGTGGTTCTTTGTGGCTTGGGTAAATAAGATTCGTGGTTCCCAATGGATCAGGCAGATAAAATCCATAGTTTCCAAGATATTTCAGGACCAGCCGCATCAGCATCTCTTGGGAACCTGTTTGAACTGTAGGTTCTCTGGCCTTATCCCAGACCTACTGGAGTCAGGGTTGTGCAATCTGGGTTTTAACACACCCTTTGTGTGGTTCTGAAGCCCACTGAAGGCTGAGAAAGAGAAGCAAGAGAAGGATGTCAGGGCCCACTCACGAGTGAGAACATTCGGTATTCAGGTCTTTGTTTCTGTGGTAGATCTTGCAAAGGAGGAATTTTCTCCTTTATATGTGCGATGGTTGTGTCTTGCTTTCAGTCCACCAACAAAGCTTCTGGGAGGAGCTGGAGTTTCCCTGTTCCCTGACTTGGCCTATGAAAAATGAAAGATGGCAGGAGACAGAAAGCAAAGCGTGGGAGAGGGTGGGTAGCCACTGGGCATGCCTGTCTGCAGCTGTCTCCCTTTCCTCCAGCTTTTGGGGTGCCAGCAGTCCCTTGCTCCTTCAGCAGAGCCCTCAGGCCTCCCCAGGAGGTCTCAGCCCCTTGTATGTCATGTGAAAAGTATTTCCTAGCAAAGTGCTCTGCCTCCAGCTGTGAAATTGATTAGTGGTCTTAAAATCCCAAGTGTCTGCCAGCAGCTGCTGGAGCTGCTATTTCAAAGGAGACAAGAGCAGAGTGTGGGAGGGGAAGGGGTTGTGTGATGTACAGAAAAAACAAGTTTTTAAAGATTGTTTTTTTCCCCCTCGACACTGGGGCATGGCACATACAGGGGAAAAAAACGTGACATGATTTGACTTCCCATATTAGAAGGTTTTGTTCAAATAGTCAAAAATAGAGTTACTTGTTAAAAAGTTAGTGCTGAAATTGGAATCAAGAAATTTAGCTTTTGGAGACTTAAGAGATGGTAGAATTAGAAGATAAAAAAGAAGATGACAAGCCGGGCTCGGTGGCTCAACCTGTAATCCCGCGCCTTTGGGAGGCTGAGGTGAGTGGATTGCCGGAGCCCACGGGTTCGAGACCCGCCTGGGCAGCGAGACCTCATCTCTACAATAAATCAAAAAATCAGCCAGGTGTGGCTATTTGGAAGGCTGAGGTGGAAGGATCGCCGGAGCCCAGCAGGTCAAGGCTGCGGTGGCCAGAAGCGGCCACTGCACTTCAGTCTGGGCGACAGAGTGAGACTTCAACTCAAAAAAAAAAAAAAAAGACGATGACAGCCAGCCCTGTGGACTCCAGGGAAGGTGGACTTCTGGCTGACACTGGGCCTGGGTGGACAGCCTGCCCATATCCAGGAACAGTCTGTGGAATACAGGATGGAAGTCAAAGGTGCTTTTTATGATAGAATGACAGATTCAAATGATTACTCGGACCTGTTTTTTTTCCTCCTCCAAGTTGATTGTTCTCCATAAGAATGAATTCTAAAAGTCCAGTTAAAACCTGTCAATCATTCATTGCCTAAGGACACGAAGTCTGCAGAAAAGTTTGGCCACAGATCATTCCATTGATGTAGCCAGGACTTTCACTTTTATTATTTATTTTTATTATGAAATAACTATATATCTCTCTTATTACATAATAAGTACATGTTTTGATATTTGCGTACAATGTATAATGGTCAAATCAGAGTAATAGGGATACTCCCATTACCTCAAACGTTTATCATTTCTTTGTGTTGGAGACATTCCAAATATTCTTTCCTAGCTATTTTGAAATACACAATACATTTATTTATAACTGCACTTACTCTACTATACTAACAAACAACAGATCTTATTTCTTCCACAGATCTGTGAGTGTGAACCCATTAACCAGCTTCTCTTCATCTTCCCTTCCCCTCTCCCCTTCCAGGGCTTTGCTAACCATCGTTCTCCTCCCTACCTCCATGGAATCCACGTTTTTAGCTCTCACATACGAGTGAGAACATGTGTCATCTGTCTTTGCATATTTCACGTACGATAATGCCCTCCAGTTCCACCCACGTTGCTGCAAATGACATGACTTCATTCTTTTTTTATGCCCAAATAGTATTCCATTTTGTATTAAAAACACTCTTTTTTCTTGAAAGCAGGATTTATTGAGAGGACAGAGAAGCTCCCACAGTAGGAGGGGACCTGAAGGGGTTGCCCCCAAACCACAGTTTCTTTACCCATGCATCTCTTGATGAACACTTGGGTTGATCTCCTATCTCGGCAATTGGGACTAGTGCTGCAGTAAGCATGGAGTGCAGATAGCTCTTCTGTACTTGTTTCCTTTGTTCTTTTTAATATATACCGAGCAGGGGGATTGTTGGATCATAATAGCCAGAACGTTCTTTACTCAGAAAACATTTACTGAGCACCTACTATGTGGTAGACTAACACTGGGCATGTGAGAGTAAAGACATACGTCTTTTTCTATGGGAAGAAGACATATGTGAAAAATAAAGCATGAGATAGGATGTGGGGAGTGCTAAGGTGAATCTACTTCAATCAGGACGCAGAGGAGTAACCAGCGAAGAAGCTCCCCTGAAGAGGAAACTGCCGAGCTGGGAGAAGAAGAGGGAGAGGGCGTTTCAGGCAGGAGGAGGAGATTCTGCCATGACCCATTAGCTTGAAAACCCAAAGAACTGAGATGTCCTTGTGACTGACTGAGGGGAGCAATTAGAGAGGACCCTGTGAGGCAGGGATTGGAGGGGAGGGAGCCAGGCAAGGAGGCCCTTGAGTGCCACGCTGAGGAAGCCGGGATGGATCTGACAACGAGGAAGGTGGATGGATGTGATGCTGAGGAAGGTGGGATGGGCCTGACGATGAGGAAGGTGGGACGGATCTGAGGATGCGGAAGCCAGGATGGTCTAAACACAGGTAAGCAGGGTGATAGGATTCTGCTGTGGCTAGAATCCTTTGCCAAGGTTGCAAGGATGGAAGCTAACTCCATCAGAGTCTCAAGATGGCCTCCGTGGAGTGTTAATGAGCAGGGAGACCCAGAAGAGACGACATGAGAAGCAAATCAAACATCACCATGTGCCTCGGTTAGTGACCTGATAAGCCCCAGTGTCCCAAACCACCATTGCTACTTCCACAGCCAAAGCAGGGGGACACCTCAGAATCCCCCCAGGATACAATTCCTGTTCTAAGATCACTGACTACTTGGAGAATGAAATAAACCAGCAAATAGACCATTTTCTAATATTATTACACAAAGAAGAGAAACACTGTTTTTAATTGTTAAGTGAATGTGGTTACAAAATGTTGACCGTTACTGGCCCTAAAGCTCCTTCAACACACTCTGTCTAATGTCAGAAGTGGGAGGATGTTACCAACCACCCGTAGGCCACTCTCTGGGAGCTAATTATGTGAAACCGAAAAATTCAATTCTAATGGCCCACCTGTGTTATTTTCAGTGAGTGCCTAGCCAATTAGATTTTTACACAGTGCAGGAGGGAAAGAAATCAAGATTCAAAAAAGAGTCAGGCATGGTGGCTCTGCCCATAATCCCAGCACTTTTGGAGGCTGAGGCAAGAGGATCACTTGAGGCCAGGAGCTTGAGACCAGCCTGGGCAACAGAGGAAGACCGCGTCTCTACACAAAACAATTAGCTGGGCATGGAGATGTGTGCCTGTAGCTTGCCTGAGCCCAGAGGGTTGAGGCTGAGGCGAGCCGTGATCATGCTACTTGCTTCCAGTCTGGGCGACAGAGGGAGACTCTGATAAAAAAAAATTCACAAAAGAAAAATATATAAAGTATAAAACAAATACAGGTTCCATAGGAGGAAAAGCAACAAGCATGGCATTGAAAATAAACATGCTCTGTCTTCACCCACTAGGTGACAGGCCTGAGCACAGGGAAACGCCTTGCATGTACCTTGCTGTCTACCGCCCGACTCACACTGTTCCAACGGTTTTGACTATTATTTTAGAGAAAAAAGTCCTGCAGATTTTCCCCTAACCCGGAACAATTTACATCACAGCAGATGAATTTTAATTCCCATCCTTATGTAGGAAAGCCTGTGTTGATTATTATTATTATAATTCAAATATCCAAGCACAGGAGATAGGAGGCCGGGTGTTTGCTCACAGCTGTGTCACTGAGTTTACTCCGGTTGAACAATGGGAGCTGATAGGACCCTGACAACATGATGGGACGCCTGCTACCAGTGAGTAAATGTGGGGGATCTTCTGGAATCATGACGGAGAGGGACAGGGATAAGGGCTGAGTGTCTACAAAACGCAGGAGAGTTTGGGAGTGTGAAGACCAGCGCTCAACCAAGACCATACATAGCCAAGGAGGAAAATCATGACTTCAAGGAGGAGGATCAGAGGTAGGGACTTTGTGGGCAGTCCACGTGTAGACTAGACCACAGGAGGAAGGAAAACTTGAGTGGATTGGAAGTTCCAGTGTTCAGATCGAAGAAACAAAATAGAATAAGCATCTCTCAGAACAGCAACCGAAAACAGAGGCCATGAAGGAAAGGAAAGAAATCCCATCTCAGAGAGGTGATCAAGTCACGTGACTTCACCGCTTGTTCTAGAAGTTCCTGAAATTTGATGTCTAAAAATTATTTTTTTAAAATCTAAAGAACATGAACAAAATTAAAAACCAGACAACAGTGTTGGGGAAAAATGCCTTCCACGCAGGTGGTTTTTGGTGGGAGGAGGAAACAGAACACAGTGCTTAGTGAGTCCTTTCACTCACCTATCACCTGAGGAGCCGGGTCTCCATCTCCTGAAGCAGGGGGTGCTTGGTCCCTGGTGCAGGTTAGACACAGCCAATGTCTGTTTCTGCACAATTTGAACTAACCAAGGCTAAAGGATGCAGAGAGGTCTCATAGACGCCAAATAATGACCACTCTGTGACATCCCTAAATAAGCCACAATCCATGTTACAGCTGGCTGGATATTTTTGCGAAGCTGACTTCTCAGGTGCTGGAGTAGACTTTGCTGGTGTTTACCCATCCTTCTGTGAAATTTCCACAGGAGTAACTTCTCACTGTCGGTCTCCACCTAGGCTCTGCCCCACCATGGAAAGCGTTTCCCACAAAGCCACCTGTTCACGCCTCCCTCCACTGAATTATTTTAATCACCAAGGCCCTGCTTTGCAGAGGAGGGTTCATGTGGTTGCTCAAAAACTTTCTAAGACTTAATAGCTATCACTAGTTGCAAGAAAATCACCATCAGATTATTCAAGTGTATTCAAAGGAAGAAGAAAAGGAACCCTTTCTCTTTATGGAATAATGCCCTGGGTTTGACTTAAGAGAACCCACAGAATTGGGAAGCGTGAAAGCAAGTTGGAAGACCACCATTTCCCGTGTTTGACGTTTTCAAGGCCCAGGGATAAGCTTTTTGAAAACGCGAGTGTCTTTGCTCTTTTGAAAGCAACAGTCACACAGTCACGTCTTACCTTGTCCAAGAAGTTTTGTTTTGTTTTTTTAAGTGAACTCCGTCGCGTTTAAAAAAAAGAACCTAAATGAACCCCGGAAGAGTATCTGGGTAACAGCAGACAGGTCATTTCAGCTGTGTCGTCAGCCGAGGTCAGCACTCCCCCACGGCTCCCTCCCTAAACTCGCTGCCGTCGGAGCTCCCCGAAGTCCCTGCCCGGCCCGGGCTCCCAAGCGCTGGCGCCAGCGAGCTGCAGCCACGGGGCTTCCCCTAAACCCGGGGCGGGTCCCTCGTACGCATCTCAGGCCACCCTGGACCGTAAGACAGTCGGAGCATGTAGGGCATTCGCTTTTCGGGTTTTTCACCCGCCCCGTCTGGGAGAAATGGGCTGCTGCGCCCTGGCTGCCCACACGCGCGCTGCGCGGGGTCTGGCTGGGACGCCCGGCAGCTGGGCACCAGGCGGATGCCCCTGCGCGTGCGCTCCGCGCTAAGTACTCAGTACTCAGCCCAAGCACTCCTCGCGCGCACTGATCACCGGGAGAACTTGTTCATACAGGATTGGGGGGCGGGAGAACTACGCCCAGAGCTTCCGATTCTGTAGGGCTGAGGTGAGACCGCCCACGCCCGTTTCTGGCCGCCTCTGGGGACGCCCACACCGCCAGTTCGCCCCCAGAACCTCGGCCGCGGGGTGGAGGGCTTTGGAGGCGCCACGGTGGGCAAGAGCGGAGAAAGAGGGCTGGATGCATCGAGAACATTCCCCATGGCTCATCACCCTCTCGGGTCCGCGGCAAGTCCCGGAGCCGGGCTCACCCATCCCGGGCGGCGGCGGACAAACGGGGCCCAGCGGGGCGGGGGGCGCTTTCTCCCGTGGGCCCATCGCCGGGTCGGCCGAAAGGCGGGGGCAGGCGCGACCCGACACCCACGCCCCCACGGGCGGCTCCTCGTCTCCCGACCTCTCCCTCCCGGATCCCCAGGCGAGCGAGGGCCCGACCCCACCTGCCCCTGGGGGCGCCAC
>NW_007088054.1:26617-29844 GCF_000164805.1 Carlito syrichta
CTCTCCCCGGGCCCAGCCTTACCCCCTTCCCTCCCCCGGCCCCGGGCCCGGACTTCCTCCTCCTCACCTCCTCCCCGGTCCGGCCTTCCCCCTCCTCCCGCGCACACCCGGCCGCCCCAGGTGGAGGCGCTTAGGCGGGGCTGGGCAGGTGCTCCCTGGGCGTCCCGTGTGAGCTGGCACCAGGAGGGGTCCTGGGTCCTAGCGGTCTGGAAATGAGGCTCCCCAGACGTCAAGACTCCAAGAGGCCTTGGGGACCGATGGCCTCCTTGGCGCTGCAGAAGGAAAATCTTGAGAAGCGACTTGTCCAGGAGTATCTTCATCAATTTTCGTTTTTGCTTTACTTTTTCTTTTTTTGGGGGGGGGTTGGAGTCTCACTCTGCTGCCGAGACTGGAGTGCAGTGGCCGCTCCCGGCCACCGCAGCCTCGACCTGCTGGGCTCCGGCGATCCTTCCAGGCGCGCGCTCCCACGCCTGGCTAGTTTTTGATTTACTGTAGAGATGAGGTCTCGCCAAGTAGCCGAGGCGGGTCTCGAACCCGCGGGCTCGGGCAATCCACTCACCTCAGCCTCCCAAAGGCGCGGGATTACAGGCTGAGCCACCGAGCCCGGCTGGCTTTTACTTTTCAAAGTATGCAATGTGCCTGGTCTCTCTGGGCATAGCTCCACACCTGTAAAGTCTAGAGGATGACCGGGCAACATCCAGATTCAGGGAGAATTTGATCTTCTAGTGTGTGTGATCGTGATTTCCTGGTGGATATTGCGTTTCTTCCATCTAAGTTGGGGATCGGTAGTGACCCACGGGCAGAGTCGGCGGAGTGGATGAAACACCCAAGGCCGGACGGCGGGGAGGGGGAGAAGGACGGAGGGGGGAGAGCAGGGGGGAGGGCAGGGATAGAGGGGGTGAGAGGGGAAGGACGGGTAAGGCCGGAGCGGGGACAACAGACCGTGGGCTCCATCTGGTGTCCGATTTTTAAGAAACCAAACAGGCAACAGACACAAAGTCTAAGCAACCAGCCTAGCTGGCAAGAGACTGCAAACATTTTTAATGTTAAAAAGGCCCTTCCCGAGAAAGAACCTTCAAAAACAAAACAAAACAAACCAACAAGCCTGTCCTGAACAGATGTGGGATTTCAGCAGGGAGTTCTGGAACAAAAAATTTTCCCAAACGATTTACATAGGGTAAGTTCATAGTTGAGTTGGTTTTCGTGTCAGGAAATTTTTTCTCAGTAAGCCCCATGGCTGGGGAACGGGTATTTTTCTGGGAATTGACAAAGCTTTGCCAAAGCAAAGTGTATACAGAGGGTGCCAAAAAAATACACATTTTAAGAAAGGAAAAAGCTGTATTAAAGTTGTAATACTCAATGTATACTGATAACAAAAGATGAATACAAGCCACATTTGAGTTCTGCAATGACAAGAGCTGCTCACTGTGGGTCCCATCAGCGTCCAGATGCTTCTGATGACAACAAATGACCGCAGGACTTGTTGCTGTGCGAGGCCTCCTGGGTCTTCCCTTGTGCACATCACATGTAGGGCCATGCTCCTCAAACTCATCCCAAATACATGCAGTTGCCAGGCGTGTTAGGGGTTCTGTTGCATACTGACACCTCCATTGTCATTTCCTTCCACAACGTTCTTGAATTTCAGATACCGCTTCAAAACGGTCTTGCCCTCCCGGAAGGACAACCATGCTTCCGCCATTTTCTGTGAGTGTCCTGCCTGTCGCATGGTGACTCTAGCGTTCATTTGATGAATGCCATCTTTTGAGTGAACGTCTTACTACACATTGCTACCGTAATTCAACTTCGAAAGGTCACGCATAGATAGCATCTCTTAAAATGTGTATGCTTTTTGGCAACCCCGGTATTTAATAATTTTTTGCTGTCCAGGCTATAACTTGCATGAGGTCAGGCAATTGATTTTTCTTGTTTTCTGCTGTCATCCAAGGGCCTAGCAAAATATGTGGCATAAAGTACCTGCATAGTGAATATTTAGTTAAAAATACATATGCGTATAATAACATGGAGTCATATAATAGACATTACTCAAAATCACTTGTCTACGCGGGTTCGAGACCCGCCTGGGCAGCAAGACCTCATCTCTATGATAAATCAAAAAATCAGCCGGGCGTGGTAGCGCATGCCTGTAATTCTGGCTACTCGGAAGGTGGGGATGGAAGGATCGCCGGAGCCCAGCAGGTGGAGGCTGCGGTGGCTGGGAGCGGCCACTGCACTCCAGTCTGGGCGACAGAGTGAGACTCCAACTCAGGGAAAAAAAAAAAAAAATCACTTGTCTAACCTCCCTCATTACTCTCAAATATTCTGTGAAAGTCTACTCTAGTGTTGAAGGAACTCTAAGGGGGGGTGCTGTGTTCTCAGTGTAGGTTGAAAAGGATACAGAAAAGGAAACAGCTGCAAAAGACTAGATGAAAAAGAATTCAGTGGTTTTACTGAAGTAGGAAACTGCAGCCGAGATGAATAGAGATAGAAGATTCGAGAATACTCAAAATAATTTAAGATGGATGCTGAATTCCTCGTGGAATTTGGGCGGAGGAGGTTATGTTAGAAGATGGAATGATTTGAGCAGCCGGAGGAGGCAAGAACACCTCGGATTGCAGCCCGGGAGCAGTGAGGCAATGCCCTCAAGCCCTTGGTTCCATTCACCTTGGACCAGGGGTGGGACACATCCATGGCCAAGGCCAGGGCCACGTGGGCCTCCGATGAGCGCTAGAAGGGAAGCGTCATTTCTGCCTCTCAGAATTGTTTCCAGTAGCAGAATATACAAGAGTCCAAAGATGTTTTTTGGAGGCTGGCAAAAATTTCAACTTGAACTAATAAAAAGATAATTTCAGATCATCATAAACCCCTACTATTGAAATGCCTGTACTCAAGTATCTTACCAATGCTGCAAATCATATTTAACATGCGGGAAATACAGTAGAAAAAGTTCCTTGTATTTTCACCATCCCAAGATCATAACTGTCAACATCTCCGGACACATAACTCCAGACTTGTTTGACGTACCAGGGTATGTGCACAGGAATACATTAATACACACGGAGTTACACTACAGGTACGATCTTGAAGCCTGTTTTCTTCTTTCTTTAGAAAATAGGAACGGCATCTCATGCTGGTAGATGTGCTCTTACAACCTGATTTTAAAGGGCTGCTGGATGTTGGGAGCCATTTTAAAAATAGCAATCATCTCATATAAGCCTTCTTCTTTGTCC
>NW_007088055.1:0-755 GCF_000164805.1 Carlito syrichta
TGGCCTCAGGGGAGGAGGACCGAGGGTGGGGCGGCCGCGGCGGCAGCAGCAGCATCTGGAGCGGCGGAGGGGAGAGGAGTTAAGACTGCCACTTCCAGAAGCTCCCCGAGGTGGGCCCCGACGCCAGCCCCGCCCCCGGGCGCCACCGGGCTGCTTTGGGGACGGCCTCCGTGCCGGCGCCCCTCGCAGCCCCGGGTCGGTTCCTCCCACCCTTCGCTCCTCGGCAGTCAGTCTGTAGCTCGAGCTCCCCCTTTCCTGGACTCGGGGCTGCTCTCTAGTCTGTCTTCTCTTCGTCAGCGCCCAGCCCCACTCAGGGTGAGCCTCCCAGACCTCCGTCCCGCGAGACGCGGAGGACCTCCCTCGCCTCCTCTGCAGCCCGTCCCCGGAGCCCCACTAACCCAGTTCCCCACTTTCCGCCAGGGCTCCTCCGCCCGCGCCTGCTCCAGGCGACCCGAGGTTCCGTCGACCCTGCTACATCTCGGCGTCCCGGGAAGCCCCGAGGGCCTCTCTTCTGCGTCCCCCGCCCCGGCCCGCCGGTCCCGTCCCGGCCACACCCCCAGAGGCCCCTCCCCGCCCCACACCTGACACGGGTCCCTCTGCCGCTGCCTCCATCCCCCGGGACCCCTGGGGCTCCCCCCAACGCCGGACCTCCCGAGACCCCTCCCGCCTTTCCGTGAACATTCGGCCTCCTCGCTGCCTTCTCGTGGGGGGGGCCCCGCCCCCCCGGCCTCCTCCGCTCTGCCCCCCTCCGCGGG
>NW_007088055.1:1209-4308 GCF_000164805.1 Carlito syrichta
CCTTTCCCTCCCTTCTGGCCGGCTCAGGGGTCTCTGGAGCGAGGGGTTCGCGCCCTCTCTGCGCCGAGCTCTGATATCGCCTCTGAGAGGCCGTCGGGATCTGGGCGAACCTCCAAGGCGCCTGCCAGGCGGCTGGGGAAGTCGAGGAATTCTGCGCCCGGGTCTGGTTAGCCCGCAGGGCCGCGCTCGGAGCGGATCCTGGTTTTCCTGGCTCTTTTCCTTCTCTTCTCTCTGCACTGACCCAGGTTCCTCGGGAGGTCTCTGAGAGCCACCCCCCTCGGCCCAGGCACCTTTGCTCCCTCCGCTGGAAACAGTTCGTTTTGGTGGGTGACTGGCCCCTACTGCCAGATGTGGGTGCCGGGGCTGTCCCTGGCCGGGACTCGTGAAGGTGCGGGGTCTCGGCCTGCCCCAACAGTGGCTGGAAGACGCCGAGTATCCTTTTGTCTTCTCCCTTTCCTTATGGACGAGGTCTCAGTATGCCAAGCTGGTCTCAAACCCTGGCCTCAAGTGTCCTCCTGGCCTCAGCCTCCGAGAGTGCTGGAATCACACGTGTAAGCCACGACGTCCAGCGCCACCGCAGCTTTCCTTTCGTCGTCCTCCCCCTTTCCATCTGGCTCCTTCTCAGGGGTCTGCCAAGAAGTTCATACGCTCCAGTCTGCTTCCAAGACCAAAGGGAACTCTTTCCCCCTCTGCTCCCCACTCATCTCACCCCGTTGTCTAGTGAGACTCTGTTCCCCCTTCTGTCTGCTCTGGGGAATTCCTCCCAGAGAAAAGACCAGGTTTCTTTCTTTTTCTGGGGACCACCCCATTCTCTTCTGACTGGGAGACTTTATTACCCTTGAACTTCTCACCAGAATACTGGTCTGCAGATATCCCACTGCCTCTTCCTTTCATCCCAGTAATTGTCAGACCCCAACAAATAACGATGGCTCTGATAGCTATTCCAGAAAAAAGAGTTCCAAAATTACTTTGACAGGTGGCCTAGGTGCTGGTGTCAGTGCAAAGCTACCCAGGGGAGACCTCTGAAGGTGACTATGGTGATACTCAGCAATGAGGTATGTGGCACTTTTTCTAGGATGGTTCGTGAAACTAATATATGTGGCATCAGCCATTCCCAGGTCAAAGAGCAAGAGCATCTGCTCACTGATCCACCATTCCAGTCAATCACCAAATCCTCCTCGCCTCAGGCCTGATCTTCAGAAGCCAACTGGCCCCCGAGCCTCCACCATACCCCCAGCTCAGTCTCCTGAAGAAATAGTCTTGGCTGGGCATGGTGGCTCAGCCTGTAATCTCCACTTTGAGAGACCGAGGTGAGAGGATTTACCTGAGCCTGGGGATTCGAAATCAACCTGGGCAACTTGGTGAGACCTCATCTCTACAATAAATCAAAAATTAGCCATGTGTAGTGTGCACACTTGTAGTTCCAGCTACTTGGAAGGCTGAGGCAGAAGGATCGCTGGAGCCCAGCAGGTCAATGCTGGGGTGGCCGTGAGCAGTGTGCCACTGCCCCCCACCCTGGGCAACACAGTCTCTGACCGGGCGCAGTGGCTCAAGCCTGTAATTCCAGCACTTTGGGAGGCCGAGGAGAGAGGGTTGCCTGAGCCCAGGGGTTCGAGACCAGCCTAGGCAACTTGACAAGACCTCGTCTCTACAATAAAAGTTAACCGGGTGTGGAAGTGTGCACCTGTAATTCCGGCTACTTGAAAGGCTGAGGCGGAAGGATCGCCTGAGCCCAGCATGTTGAGGCTGCAGTGGTCGTGTGCGTGCCACTGCACTCTAGCCTGGGTGAGACCCCCAATCAAAAAAAAAAAAAAAAAAGATAGTCTGTATGGCCAGAGCCCCCACAGCTGTCCCTAATGGGGTTCCAGTCAGGTTCCAAACTCACACCCATTTCACCTCATCACCAGTCCAGGGTCTTTATCCCCTAAGGGAGGTGGCAAACAGACAAGGGGACATAACGCCATTCCCCACCCACTTTTCTGTGGCAAATGTGAAAGCATGTAGAAAAAAATGTGGCTGGTTCTTAGAGAACCCTGGCACTTGGCCAAGCTAAGCCTGAACTTTACCTTAACCTGGAAAGATGTGATGGTGATTCTAGCCAACTGTCGTACACAAGGTGAAAGGCTCAGATTACCTGAAGGGCAAGGGCACTTGCTGACTCCTTTGGACAGGCCAATACCCTGCATGCTGTTTACTGAACTTTGAGGGAGATAATCCCAGAGCAGGACCCATGGTGAAACCTTGGAGATGAGACAGACGTATGTAAGATGGACCACTTTATTGCCTGCATAGTTGAAGGAGTGGGGAAGTGCATGATAAAGCCTGTAAGTGATGACAGAGTTCGGGAGGGCACTCAGACCAGGGAGGAAAGCTCATGTTATTGAGGCCTTCAGAACATATACTGATGATGCTAAGTTTGGTGGCTCATGCCTGTAACCCCTGCACTTTGGGAGGCTGAGGTGGGAGGATCACTGGAGCCCAGGAGTTCAACACCGGCCTGGGTGACATAGCAAGACCTCATCTTTATTGCAAAAATAACTTTTAAAAAATTAAGTCAGGCACAGTGGCTCACACCTGTCATCCCAGCACTTTGGGAGGTGGAGGTGTGAGGATTACCTGAACCCAGGGGCTTTAGACCAGCCTTGGCAACCTTGTGAAGCCTCATCCCTACAATAAACCAAAAAATTCGCTGAGCATAGTGGCGCATGCCTATAGTTCCAGCTACTTGGAAGGCTGAGGCATAAGGATCATCTGAGCCCAGCAGTTCAAGGCTGTGGTGTCCATGAGCGTGCCACTGCCCTCCAGCTTGGGCAACAGAGTGAAACTTTGACTCAAAGAAAAAAAAAATCAAGGTCGCAATTAAAACTTTAAATGCAGCAGGAGTTTTCCACAGAGAGACGGGACACTGAGGCTTCTTTGCCAGGAAGCAGCATTTATTCATGCCAACACAGGCTCAGTGGAATTTGCATCCAAAAGTTGAGCTATGTTTTGGGGGGGTTTTTTGTTTGTTTTTTTGAGTTGGAGTCTCACTCTGTTGCTCAGACTGGAGTGCAGTGGCTGCTCCCGACCACCGCAGCCTCGACCTGCTGGGCTCCGGCG
>NW_007088055.1:4534-16074 GCF_000164805.1 Carlito syrichta
ATCCACTTACCTCAGCCTCCCAAAGGCACGGGATTACAGGCTGAGCCACCGAGCCCAGCAGTTTTGGGGGGTTTTATTGTTTTTGAGTTGGAGTCTCCCTCCATTGCCCAGGCTGAAGTGCAGTAGTGGCATGCTTACAACCACCACAGCCTCAATCTGCTGGGCTCAGGCGAGCCTTCCGCCTCAGCTTCCCAAGTAGCTGGAACCACTGGCATGCATCACCACATCCGGCTTTTTTTTTTTAATTTATTGTAGAGACGAGGTCTCGCCAAGTTGCCCAGGCCAGTTTCGAACCCCTGAACTCAGGAAATCCTTTTGCCTCCACCTCCCAAAGTGCTGGGATTACAGGCATGAGCCACCGTGCCCAGCTTACCTCACACTTCTCCCCGATCCCGTCAACACCACCACCCTGCACAGACCCGATGTTTACCCTAGCTGACTGCAGCAGCCTCCCCACCACTCTGCCTTCTCCAGTCCCTTCTCTAAGACCACAGAATCACTCATTCCCTGACTTAAAAACCTGCCCTCCACCCTTGGAATAAGACCCAAACATCCTTCAAGGCCCTGTGTAGACTGGACCCCAGCTGCCTTCCCTTCTTGGCCCCATTGCCATGGGGCTGCCTCTCCCGTCTGGGCTCCTCACACAGATGGAGGCTTTCTGGCCACTCAGGTCTCAGCTCAAGTGACACTGGGCCGTGGCGCCTTCACCATGCTAGATCGCAGGGTGGTACCATCCTCTGTCCCACCAGGCTGCTCGTCTCCTTCGCACCCCATAGCGTGGCCCATGATGGCCTTGTTTCTTTGCTGACGTGCTGTGTAACTTCCTGTCCTCCCTGCTCTCCAGGAAGGCAGCCCAGCTCCCTCCCAGTGAACACTCTACCCCTGGGAGAGTGTAGGGGCTCAGTTCAACATTGACGTAATAAATTGGATCACCCTACCCAACAGTCAAGCAACATCCTCCCATCCTTCCCCCCAAAAAGCCCCTAAAAAGTCCTGCTCACCCCCAAGACATAACGTGGTGATGCCCCACATTCCAGAGAAGCCTGGAGTCTCAGATGTCATTATGTCCTCCCCTTTCTCCATCTTCCCAAAGCCAGACAGGCCCCAGGTCCTACCACTTCCACGCTGAATTTTGGGGGGTTTTCTTGAGTTGAGGTCTCGCTCTATTCCCCAGGCTGGGATGCAGTGGCACAAACATGGCTCACCACAGCCTCAAACTCCTGGGCTCAGGTGATCCTCCTGCCTCAGTCTCCCAAGTGGCTGAGAACACAGGCGCACCACCACACCTAGCTAATCTATTTTTTTGTAGACGTGAGGTCTCATTATGTTGCCCAGGCTGGTCTCAAACTCCTGGGCTCAAGTGATCCTCCTCAGCCTCCCAAAGTGCTGGGATTACCGGTGTGAGCCACCTCACCCAGCTTATGCTAAGTGTTTTCAGAGCCATGTGCTGCCCCTCATTCTAAGCCCAGCTCTGGCCCCTTCCTGCTCACCTGGACCCCCCAAGCCAGCCTTGTCCCCTGCATCCAGTCCTCCTCCACACTAGCCCTACAGATTGTTCTCACGGTGTGTTGAACGGACCTCTGTGCCATTCGAGACTTTTTCCCGGCCCCTGTCACCCCCAGGACCAGGTCCAAGTTCATGCATCTGGAACTGAGGCCCTTCATGGGGTATCCCAGCCACATCCCCTCTCAGCCTGTGCCCCAAGCACGCGTGGCATCTCATGGCCAGACGCTGGGTGTACACAGCCCCACAGGCTCGCCTCTGCCTGGGAGCCCTCCCCTGTGCCGCCTCTGCCGGCGCCCTCCTCCCTTCTGGGGTCCCGTGCACTCCGACCATGGACCCTCACCAGCCCCAGAAGTGTCTTTCCAACGCCTCCTCTGCTTAAGACGCCCCCGCCTGGCACCCAAGGCCTCTCACAGCCCGGCCTCAGTCACCTACCCTCACCCAACCCTGACCACACAGCCGCAACGAATCACTCTGCCCTCCCCATGCACGCCTCAAACGCTGGGCCGCCGAGACTGATGACGCGCCGGGCAAGGCTGGATCGGAAGCACCGCGCAGGTCTCCGAGAGGGCGGGAAGCTCGCGACCCTCTCCAGCAGGGGGAGGCGAGGACCGCGCGCCGGCGCCCTGGCCTCCGCGGGCTGCCCAGCCCCTCCCGGCCTGCAGTTTGGGCCCGCCCGGCCTCCTTCGGGGATGTCCCCTGCGCGACCCCCACGGGCCGCCCCAGCACCCCTGCTGCCCCGGGGAACGAAGTGCCTCCCGGGCCCGTGCCTCTGGGGCAGGGCCGAGCCGCTTGCTCCCCAGACCCGTTGCCCCCCCCCGGCTGGACTCGCAGGCTCCGATCGATCCCACACCCTAAGTCCCCCATCCTCCGGGGGGCTGCGCCCTAAGAACGCGCCGCCCCCGGGCCCGCTCACGGCCCCCAGCCCGCCTCTTCTTCCTATGCGGATGCTGCAAATATTCAGGTCCGGAAGTGGCTGCAGGGATGACTTCCGGGATGTTCCCGCTACACGAGCGGGAGCAGGGGACGATCAGCTTCCGCCTTCGGAGAGCAGC
The DNA here is from genome assembly GCF_000164805.1 of Carlito syrichta. NCBI lineage: Eukaryota > Metazoa > Chordata > Mammalia > Primates > Tarsiidae > Carlito > Carlito syrichta. Next base: position 7,093 of record NW_007088055.1, read on the forward strand.
AGGAAAGTACTCCGACCAGAAACTCACCCGCGAGACCATGGTTCCTAGGCCGCGCGCTCGCTTCCCCGCACAAGAGTCACAATAAGAAAAGTTTCTATGATAGGGAAGTCAATACAAATTCTTTCTACAGCCGGGCGCGGTGGCTCACGCCTGTCATCACGACACTTTGGGAGGCCGAGGCGAGAGCATTGCCTGAGCCCACGGGTTCAAGACCAGCCTGGGCAATGTGGCGAGACCTCGTCTCTACAATAAATTTTTTTAAAAATTAGCCGGTGTGGTGTCGCGCGCCTGTAGTCCCCAGCTACTTGAGAGGTAAAGGATCGCCTGAGCCCAACAGGTCGTGGCTGCGGTCAGCTGTAATCCTGCACTGTACTCCAGCCTGGGCCCGTGGGACTCCAACTCAAAAGAAGCAAAAAAATTACTTGTACAAACCGGGCCCGAAACTGGAAAAGTCCAATGAGGTCCCTGCTGTCACACAGCAAAGACCAAAGCCGGGATAATTCAACTCATCAGCTGAGGACACCCGTCCCTAACTTGGTAGGCTACACAGCAAGAAAATGGAGTCAGTACCCTTTCCCCAAGGATTAGGTGGTAAAACGCAGGCCAGAGGGGTCCGTCGTGGGCCCTAGGTCACACAGTCAAGGCTCGACAAAAATCCCAGGACCCCCAGACACATTAGGCCAAAGGGAAGCTAAGCCTGGAGGCCCGATCAGGCAACGCAGGTCGTCCTTTTTCCAAAAGGAGCGGTTACATTGCAGGCTTGTGTGCAGCGTCGGGTGTTACTGTGAGCTGAACGCCCAGAGAGGAAAAAGGCCTGGGCCTCTCCCGGTGACCGTCCTCATGGCTGTGCTGTGCTGGCCTCCGAGCCTCTCGGAATGTCAACACGAACGTCCCCCCCCAGAACATGGGAACCGTAACCTCAGGATGGCCAAGACAAGCTCTAAGCCTGCTGGACTTCACGCCGATAACGTCCATCTCCCCAGTACACGCAGAATGAGACCACCCATTCTCCCATTCCCCCCTTCCTACCTGCCTCCCTGCGCTAAGGAACTGTGCAACCACTAGCCACCAGGGAAGCCTCTTCCACAAGCCACGGGGTTCGCAGGTGACTTGTGTTTTTCCCAGGGCCCGGCTCAATAAGCCCTGATGGGTGGACTCTCGCCCCAGTCACTTGTTTTGGTGAACGATGACGCCCACCCCACAAGGCTGGATAGTGAGGGGACATGATGCCTAGGTCTACAGAGTGCCTGGACCCCTCGGCCTCGGCCTCTGCAGCCAGCCAGGATAGGTGGGGCCGCCTCCTGGAGGTGTTGAGGGCAGAGCGGCAGTGGCCATCCCACCCACAGGGGCAGCCACTGTTTGCTGAGGCGGCTGGCGCCCTGAGAGGCCTGGCCACGGAGGCCACGCATGAATGTTCATGTCACAGGGCCAGAGTCCTGCGTGAGAGACGCAATGCCATGTGAAGAAGAGCAGGCTTGTAAGCTCAGGGCTGGGGGGCAAGGTAGGGAGGAGAGACCCGGCCCCTCACCCGCTGCCTCTTCCAGCCACAGTAGAGTGTGGATAGGGTGGCCAACAAGTTAGGGACAGCTTGAGCTTAGGGGCCCGAGTGAGGACAATGCGGGGAATCGGCTCGTCCTGGTTTGAGGCAGGTCCTGGGACTACCCCGGTTTTAAAACGGAAAGGAAGAAACAAAGAACAAGGCAAAAACATAGATGGCTTAGCAGACTTGGCAAACCTCTACCCACTGTTGACAAAGAGGCGATCGGTCACCCCCACTTTACAGCAAGGATATTCAGACCAGAGGATAAACTCCCAAGTCAGAAAGCCCAGCAGGTGCAGTTAAAATCCGGGACTGGGCCGGGCTCGGTGGCTCAGCCTATCATTCCAAGACTTCGGGAGGCTGAGGCGAGTGGATTGCCTGAGTCTGCAGGTTCGAGATCAGCCCAGGCAACTGGTCAAGACCTCATCTCTACAATAAAGAAAAAATGAGCTGGACATGGTAGCACGCGCCGGTAGTGCTGGCTGCTTGGAAGGCTGAGACGGAAGGATCACCAGAGCCCAGTAGGTCGACGCTGGGGTGGCCATGGGCGTGTGTGCCACTGCACTCCAGCCTGGAGAATGAGTGAGACTCCGAATCAAGACAAAAACCTCAGGATTGGCCAGGTGCAGTGGCTCACACCTGTCATCCCAGCACTTTGGGAGGCTGAGGCAGGAGGATCGCTTGAGCCCAGGAGTTTGAGACCAGCCTGAGCAACATAGCAAGACCTTGTCTCTACAAAAAATAAAAAAATTAACCACATGTGGTGGTGCACACCTGTAGTCTCAGCTACTCGGGAGACTGAGGCAGGAGGATCACTGGCGCCCAGGAGGTCGAGGCTGTGGTGGCAATGAGCGTGCCACTGCACTCCAGTCTGGGCAACAGAGTGAAACTCTGACTCAAAAAATAAAAATAAAACCCAGGATCCCAGCCTCCTCAATGAGACCAACAGGGAATGAGCTACCGCCCTGGGAGGTGAGTGAATCTCATTCCTGGCCCCTTCCTTCTCAGACAGTCCCAACTGTCTGAGGCTGGAGAGCATCCCATCTAGGACATAACTGCTCAGAGACAAGTGACATCAGGGCTTGTCCACTGGCAACATCAGAGAGCCACACTCTGCCGCTGACGTTTCTGAAGCTGGACCTTGAAGGATACCCACGACACGGCTTGCTAAAAGCATCCGTCTGGTGCTTGGGTCTGTCGTGGATTCAGTCTGCCCTCAGGCACCAGGACATGCTGAGTCAGCTCCCAGGTACCCCTGAGCTGCTTGGGACTAGAAGAGACAGGCATAGGACACCCACCCGACGGGCGGGTGCTGGCCAGGACAGCCGGGTCACTGAAAGGCCTTCCACAAGCCTCACAAAGTCCTGGACCGGTGGGAGTCGCTGGGCCTTGAAATAGCATCCTTCAAGACCTGCAGGGGTGGAGCAGTCCGACGCTGGCGGGGCCAGCTCCACCGACCCTTCGCCTGTCCCTCACACAGATTTGCAGGTGCATGGCGCACCACCAATGACCGGGTATCGGCCTTGACCCACAGCAGATGGACCCGGAGGCCCAGAGGTGAGGAACAGAGAAGCCCAATGCAGGGGAGGGGTTCATGATGGCAGAAGGACAATCCACGGTGGACGAGGACACACTTGGGTCCCCCTTGAGTCCAGAAGAGCGGCTAAAGAGAAGAGGAAGCCCATTAACTAACGTGGAAAGAGGCCGGGGGCGGGGACTCATGTATGTAATTCCGGCACTTTGGGAGGCTGAGACAGGAGGATCACTGGAGCCCAGGTGTGGGAGACGAGCCTGGGAAACACAGGGAGATCTCGTCTCTGCAGACTAGACGGGTGTGGTGGCATGTGCCTGTAGTCCTGACTACTCTCTGGAGGCTGAGGCGGGAGGATTGCCTGAGCCCAGGATTTGGAGGCTGCGGTGAGCCACGATTGAGGCACTGCACTCCAGCCTGGGCGATGGAGAGGTGAGCTAAGGCTGAACTCTGCATCCCGCTCTTTGCCCACCGCTCTCAAGCCCCGCCCCCTCCTGCCAACATCCCTCAGCTCTCCAGGGGCTTTCTGGGGCCTCTCTGGGCCCGCACCCTGCGCCGCCAGGTGCTGCCCCTGCTCTAGGCTCCCGTCCTGGCCTGGGTCTCGTGCACCCATCAGCCCCGTGCCCAGGACGGGCCCCAGGCGTCTTCCCGCTCCCCTAGACCTGTGTGGGCCATACTGTTCATCTGTCTATGGAGTCGGGGTCTCGCTCTGTAGCCCAGGCTGGAGAGCAGTGGCACCATCACGGCCACCGCAGCCTCCACCTGCTGGGCTCAGACGGTCCTCCTGTCTCGGCCTCACCACTAACTGGGACTTACAGACCGTGCTACCACACCTGGCTGATGTTCCGATTTTTTGTAGAGACGAGGTCTCGCCATATTGCCCAGGCTGGTCTCGAACTCCTGGGCTCAAGCAATGCTCCTGCCTCGGCCTCCCTAAGTGCTGGGGTGAGCTCCGCGACCGTCCCCCGCTTTCATTTCCCTTCCCTTCTTCCCGGAGCCTTCATCCCTCTGCATCGAGGACGCCCCCCAAGACCCCCACATTCCCCAAGTTCCTTTTTCTCCCCCAGCCCCCTGCCTTTTCCTTGCCTGCGTGTCCCGGGGGCCGATGCGTGCCCCCCCCAGAGTCTCCCACCTGGAGCCCGCGTCCTGCTTCTCCCACCCGCCACCCCAAGGCCGCGGCTTCTGCCCGTTCTGTTTCAAGGGATTTCCCCGCCATCGTGCCCCCGCGGACGGCAGGTTTCAGTCTTTGCCCTCCCCCATGCCCACCCAAGCACTCCCCCCACACCCGGCCCTCTGGATCCCTCCCCTCCCAGCGCGCTGGCCTCGGAGTCCGGAACCCCAATCCGAGTACCGACGAGCGCGCGGAGGAACTGCCGAACCGGAATCAGCCCCCGAGGACGAAGAAAGCGGGGGGACGCGACCGTTCCCCGAGCCCCGAGGAAGCCACGGCGCCCCGACCCGCGAAGAGCGGAAGGGTGTTCGCCGATACCTTTCCGGCTGGAAACACATCCTAAAAGGAAAGGTTCCGAGATCCTTGGGTCGCTAACCTGAGTCTCCGTCATTCATTCATTTACTCAGCAAAGACTGATTGTTTCCTTCATGCCAGCCTCTGGGGATAAAAGAGTGAAGAGGCCAGGCCGAGGGAGTCCCTGCCTTCCCTCCTCTCGGAGGCTTCAAGTCGTCTACATTGATCTTTATTGGATACCTGCAGCGACAAGGGACCCATCTGGGCCTCGTGAGGGCGACAGAGACCAAGATATCAAAATGTCTCGCCCACCTGGGCACTTGCGAAAGGTCCAAATTCAGGGGCGCCTCCAGCCTCCCAGAGGAACCGCGTGTGGAAGATTCAAAAGAAGCCCCTTTGGTTACTCAGGTGCAGCTCTTGCATTTCGCAGACGGGGAAACTGAGGCCCAGAGAGGTTAACTAAAGGGCTGGTGGCCACACAGCCTGTGGATGACAGCGCCTGGGTCGGAGCCCGAGGCCGAGGAGTTCTTGGCACCGTGGCACCCCGTGTCATTTGAGGGCAGTTGCTCTGTGGCCCTCAAGAGGATGCACGTGGTGAGGCTGCGGAGGGTGGAGGCCGGGAGGCCAGAGAGCCTCCTTAGGGAAAGGGTTTTCGGGGCTGAAACGGGAGCTGCCTGGGGTTGGGCAGCCACAGCTGGGGTGGGGTTGGCCAGGGAAGGCCCGGCGCTGAGGCCCTGCCAGGCTGGCCTCCAGCAGCCCGGGGCCTCGTGGAGAAGCTGCCTTCTTGCCTCCACGCAGATGTATCGAGGGATTCGGATTCGTGAGGCCGCTTAGCGATCACAGGATTCTCTGGTTCTGGTCTCAAGTCAATGGGATCTCGCGTCTCTCCTGGGGGACCTGAGACGCCTGGCGGGACTTCATTCTCCATGGGGCAACTCGGTTTCCCCTCCTGGCATGTGAAAGTCACCATTCGTGTGTCCCATCATAGTTTGTGTTTGTACATCGAGATGGGAGTTGTGCAGATTAAACAAAGTGCACATCCTGCCAGACGTGGTGGCTCCCGCCCGTCATCCCAGCACTTTGGAGGCGAGAGGATTGCCTGAGTCCAGGGGTTCGAGACCAACCCAGGCAACTTGGCGAGACCTCATCTCTACAATAAATCAAAAATTAGCCGGGCATGGTGGCACACACCTGTAGTTCCAGCTACTCGGAAGGCTGAGGTGGAAGGATCGCCAGAGCCCAGCAGGTCGAGGCTGTGGTAGCCGTGAGCGTGCCACTGCCCTCTAGCCTGGGAGGCAGAGAGAGACTCTGACTCAAAAATAAATAAAAAATAAAATAAACACGTCCTAAGGCCACACACCAGTGAGCTTTTGTGCTCATGGACCCAACTATACAGCCAGCATCCATATTGGATCAGAGGACATTCCCAGCACCCCAGAGGGCCTTCACGCCTCCTGTCAGCCACCAACACCCAAGGGTCACCACCATTCTGACTTCCAATCCCAAAGATCAATGTGGCCTCATTTTAAGCCTCATATCAACATAACTGTACTGCTGCTATTCTTTTGTATCTAATTTCTTCCTTACTTTCTTGAGTCAGGGTCTCCCTCTATTGCCCGCACCAGAGCGCAGTGGCACACTCACAGCTCACCGCAGCCCTGACCTGCCGGGCTCAGGTGATCCTTTTGCCTCAGTCTCCCAAGTAACAAGGACTACAGGCACACACCACCACGCCCGGCCAATTTTCTGTTTTATGGTAGAGACAAGGCCTCGCCATGTTGCCCCGGCTGGTCTCGAACCCGTGGGCTTGGGCAATCCTCTCGCCTCTGCTTCTCGAAGTGCCAGGATGACAGGTGTGAGCCACTGCACCTGGCCTAATCTTATTAGCATTTTATTCAACCCAGTCTATCTAAAATATTACCAATAACGTTGACGTGTCGTCAGCATAAAAATTAGAGACATTCTGCCTTCACGCTGCCATACTTGATGTTGCAGACCTGCTGTGCGTTTTGCCCCCAGAGCATGTCTCAGTGTTTCCTCGCTCTGTCTCAAGTGCCCAGTAGCCACAGGTGGCCAGTGACCCCCATGTTGGTCAGGCAGGTCTCTAGACGAGACAGGTAGACAGATGACCATAATGCAGTGCAGTGACAGGTGCAAGAGGCCAGAGGGGCACATGACCCAACGGGGGGGGGCATGGAATCGGAAAGTTTCCCCAGATGTGGCATCCGAGTGAGGTCTTGGAGGACCCCAGAGAAGTCCAGGAACAGTAGACATAATTCCAAGCAGTGAACGGCGAGTACAAGAGGCAGGACGGGACGCATGCTTCAGAGCAACCCAGCTCACACAGTGTGTCTCGCAAGGGAGAATCACGGGCGCCCGACTGAGGAACTGGGATGCAGTGGTGCAGGCACTAGGGCATTGTGGGAGGGTTTTGAGCTACACAGGGATACTTTTTTTTTTTAGTTGGAGTCTCGCTCTGTCGCCCAGGCTGGAGGGCAGTGGCACGTTCACGGCCACCGCAGCCACGACCTGCTGGGCTCTGGCAACTGTTCTGCCTCAGCCTCCCGAGTAGCTGGGACTACAGGCACGCGCCACCACACCCGGCTAATTTTTTGATTTATTGTAGAGATGAGGTCTTGCTATGTTGACCCCCGGCTGATCTTGAAATCTTGGGCTCAGGCAATCCTCTTGCCTCTGCCTCCCAAAGTGCTGGGGCGACAGGCATGGGCCACTGCAGTCAGCCACAGGGACACGATTATGTGAGGGCATATAGGAAGGGTTCTTCTAGAACCCGTGGCCAAAACACAGCATAGGAGAGAAACCAAAGGTGTGCCCCACTCAGCCTGGGAGCTGGAGGTGGGCGAGTCAGAAGTCGCTTTTGGGCTGGGCATGGTGGCTCACATCTGTCATCCCAGCACTTTGGGAGTCTGAGGAGGGAGGATCGCCTGGGCCGGGGAGTGCAAGACCAAGCCTGGGCAACATAGCAAGACTCCGTCTCTACATCAAAACATTAGCCGGGCATGGGGGCGCGCGCCTGTAGTCCCAGCCACTCGGGAGGCTAAGGAGGGAGGACAGCCTGAGCCCCGGAGGTCGAGGCTGCGGTGGCCCCGAGTGTGCCACGGCCCTCCTGCCTGGGCGACCCAGTGGGACTCCGACTCAAAAAATAATAAAATAAAACAAAAGCACCACGGCCTGGCTTCGATGCCTGGAGAGGATCTCAACGCGGAAATCGCTCCCCCCGGCTCCCCCGCGCTCCAGAGTGTGCAAGGGCGTCGCACACGATTGCGTTTTATTGCCCAAGAGGTAACAGAATCCCTCCTGTTTTCCAAACGACAAACACGAGGCGCGGAGAGGGGGTTGCCTGCTCCAGGGCGCGCGGGCGGCGATGCACCGAGGCTAAAGCCCCCAGCACCCCAATTCGCCCAGCAACCAAGACGGTCTGTGTGCGCGCCCGCCTTCGGAGGCCAACTCCCTCCCCACACGACTTCTCGCGTCCCGGCACGATGGCTCTTCTAGCCGCCTCCAGCGTCTCTATGGCTCCCCTGACCCTCTACCCACAGGCTCCCTCTCTTTCGCCTCCCTTCCGTGCCCCTCTATCCGCCGCTCGCCTCTCTGTGGTTCCCCCCCACCCGCTTTCCGCCGCCAGCTCCGTCTGGTTCCATCTGCCTCTGTTATAAGCTCCTGGGTCCTGGGGCCATCTGCCTCTTGCGCCCTGGGGTCGGTCATCTGGGCTGCCTCCGGCCGGCCGAGCACCCACTCGGGGAACGGATGCTTCTAGGGAAGGCCCGGGTGAAGAAGGGACCGTGGCGGCCAGAAGAGACCCTGGGAAGAAGGGGCGCCTTTCGGGCCCTTTGCGAAGATGCTCCGGCTGGAAACACAAGGCGCTGAACGGAAGGGGCCGCGTGCGGTTCGGGCCCAACCTACCCCCTCTAATACATGGGGTCCCCCCTTCCGGGGACCCCCCTTCCCTTCCCCCAAGCCAAAGATCCTTCTCCACAGAGAAGGCTCGTCAGTCGTGGATTTGTTTGTTTTCTGAGTCGGGGTCTCACTCTGTCGCCCAGGCTACCGTCAAGGCTCACCGCAGCCTCGACCTCCTGGACTCAAGCGATCCTCCCGCGTCAGCCTCGCGAATGACTGAGACTACAGACGCGCGCCACCATACCCGGCTAATATTTTTATTTTTGTAGAGACGCGGTCTCGCTATTTTGCCCAGGCTGGTCTCGAACCCCTGGGTGCAGACTGTCCTCTCGCCTCCGCCTCCCCAAGTGCTGGGATTCCTGGTGTGAGCCGCCGCGCCCTGGAGAGGCAGGTATTTTGAATATCACCTACAGTTTGATCCTGAAAAGTCATATGTTCAGCCAGCCTTTAAAAACAGCTCAGTGGCTTAGCCTGTAATCCCGCGCCTTGGGAGGCCGAGGTGAGTGGATTGCCTGAGCCCGCGGGTTC
>NW_007088055.1:16253-16661 GCF_000164805.1 Carlito syrichta
GGCCACTGCACTCGTCTGGGCGACAGAGTGAGACTCCAACTGAAAAAAAAAAAACAGCTTTATTGAGATGGAATTCACATATCACACTGGTCACACATGTGAAGTGTACAAGTCAGTGTGTTTGTAGGTGTGTGCAATAATCACCCTTATCTATTTTAAAACGTTTTCATTGCCTCAGAAAGAAATCCTGGCCGGTGTGGTTCATGCCTGGAATCCCAGCACTTTGAGAGGCTGAAGTGGGAGGCTCTCTTGAGTCCAGCAGTTCAAGTCCAGCCCGGGCAACATAGTGAGACCTCGTCTCTACCAAAAAAAATTTTTTTTTAAATTAACCGGGTGTGAGCCAGGCTCGGTGGCTCAGCCTGTAATCCCACGCCTTGGGAGGCTGAGGTGAGTGGATTGCCTGAGCCC
>NW_007088055.1:17330-23143 GCF_000164805.1 Carlito syrichta
GCTAATTTTTTATTTATTGTAGAGACGAGGTCTCACCAAGTTGCCCAGGCTGGTCTCAAATCTGTGGGCTCAGGCAATCCCATCACCTCGGCCTCCCAAAGTATTGGGATTATAGGCATGAGACACCATGCCCAGCTAATGTCATGTTTTTGTTTTGTTTTGTTTTCGAGTTGGAGTCGATCCTCCCACCTCAGCCTTACAAGTAACTGGGACTTCAGGCATGTGCCACTACGTCTGGTTAATTTTTGATTTTTTTGTAGAGACTAGGTCTTGCTATGTTGCCCAGGCTGGTCTCAAACTCCTGGGCTCAAGCGATCCTCCCACCTCGGCCTTCCACAGTGCTGGGATCACAGGCATGGGCCACCATGCCTGGCTAATTTTTTTTAAATTTATTTTTATTTATTTTTATTTTTTGTAGAGCTGAGATCTTGCCAAGTTGGAGTGCAGTGGCATACTCACGGTCACCCCAGCGTCAACCTGTTTGGCTCCGGCAATCCTTCTGCCTCAGCCTCCCAGGTAGCCGGAACTAGACGTGCACTAGTTTTTGATTCATTGTAGAGATGAGGTCTCAACAAGTTGCCCGGGCTGGTCTCAAATGCCTGAGCTTAGGCAATGCTTTCGCCTCGGCCTCCCAAAGTGCTGGGATGGCAGTCATGAGCCACTGCACCCGGTTAATGTCATGTTTTAAAGGTTCAACCGTGTTGTTGCGTGTAGCAGTGCCTTTTTACTTTTTAAGGCCAAACAACATTTCATTCTATGGTTATACCACCTTGTGTTAATCCATTTGTCAGGTGGCTTTTGGGCTCATAGGAATAATACTGCTATAAATATGTGTTTGCGCGGTTTTGTGTGAATGCATCTTGTTGTTTCTCTTGGGCACATGTCTAGGAGTGGAACTGCAGGGTCATATGGTCCCTCTATCAGACAATTCATTTCAAAGGGCGGGAAACCTAAGCCCAGTGAGAAGAAGGGACCGGCTCAAGGTTTTACAGCAAGGTCGAGACAGAAAGCAGCAAGATTTACCACACCTCCTGATTCCAAGACCAGGATTCCTTCATCTCCTTCCTGGTTGCTCCAGGTAGCTGGGCCTCTACCCTCAGGGCATGCAACAGACTGTCAGTGCCATGCTAGGCACAGAGGAATCAGAAGCAGACAGACAACAGGCAAGGAATCCACAATTCTTTTATTTATTTATTTTAAGTCGGGGTCTTCCTCTGTCACCCAGGCTGGAGTGCAGTGGCATGCTCACATCTCACTGTAGCCTTGACCTCCTGGGTTCAGGTGATCCTTTTGCCTACATCTCCTGAGTAGCTGGGATACCAGACATGCGCTACACCTGGCTAATTTTTAAAATTTTTATTGAGGTGAGGTCTCGCTATGTTGCCCAGGCTGGTCTTGAACTTCTGGGCTCAGGCGATCCTCCCACCTCAGCCTTACAAGTAGCTTGGACTCCAGGCACATGCCACCACGTCTGGTTAATTTTTGATTTTTTTGTAGAGACTAGGTCTTGCTATGTTGCCCATGCTGGTCTCAAACCCCTGGGCTCAAGCAATCCTCCTACCTCAGCCTCCCACAGTGCTGCGATCACAGGCACGAGCTACCATGCCCGGCTAATTTTTTTTTTTTGGTAGAGCTGAGATCTTGCCAAGTTGTCCAGGCTGGCCTCAAACTCCTGGGCTCAAGCAATCCTTCTGCCTCGGCCTCCCAGACTGTTGGGATGACAGGTGTGAGCCACAGCGCCCAGCTGAAGCCCACATTTCTTGAGCACTGGTTGGTCGCAGGCCTTGTGCTAAACCTTCAGCACTCTCCATTTTTAGTTGAATACTTTCACCACAACCCTGCCAGATGGCATCATGGCACCCACTTTGCAGATGTCAACTCGACACGGAGAGGGACATTGCCTGCCCAGAGCAGACCTGGACCCTGCTTTGCCTTATTCAAAAGCTTCTGTTCATTCCACCGAACAATCCTCTCCTCTTCAATATTTAACTGTCTTAAGCTCTGGTACCAAATTCTTCTATCTGCCTTAATTCAGTCACTCACTCATGCACCCAGCACACTTTCACTGAGGCATCAACATGCCTTCTCCATAGGGATGCAAAGATGAATATTTCTAGCTCTCAAAAGAGGGAGACCAGAAGACGAGTTCTATGTCCTATAAGTGACCTCATTTAATAAGAACATTCTCCCAGGACTTTGGGAGACCCAGGTGGGAGGATTGCTTGAGCCCAGCAGTTCAAGATCAGCCTAAGCAAGATAGCAAAATCTTGTTTCCACCAAAAAATAAAAAATTAGCTGCGTGTGAGGTTTACGCCTGTAGTCCCAGCTACTCAAGAGACTGAGGTGGGAGGATCATCTGAGCCCAGGAGGTCGAGGCTGTGGTGAGCCATGATCGTGCCGCTGCACTCCATCCTGAGTGACAGAATGAGACCTTGACTCAAAAAATTAAAAAACAGATTCCCAATGAGAAGCCATTTCTCACCCAAAAGATAAGCAAAAATTGTAAAGCTCAACTATCAGTTACCGATGAGGACGTTATGCATGGCAGGTGGGAGTGTAAATTGGTAGGAATGATTATAACTGACAAATCTCACCTCCTGTGTGTCATGCACTGTCCAAAACACTTTACACAAAATTACTTCTTTAATCACCGTAGCCCTTGCGCGAAGTAGGCTTTATTGTAATCTTCATTTTGCAAGTCTGGAAACCTGGACAGAATACAGTAGATACAGCAGGTGCCCACAGTGCCGAGAGCCCACGATACTCTCAGGGACCCACGAAATATTTTACTTTATTTTAAAATCAAGCTGGGCTTGGTGGCTCAGCCTGTAATCCCGCGCCTTTGGGAGGCTGAGGTGAGTGGATTGCCTGAGCCCGCGGGTTCGAGACCTACCTGGGCAACTTGGCGAGACCTCATCTCTACAATAAATAAAAAATTAGCCGGGCGTGGTAGCATGCGCCTGTAGTTCCAGCTACTCGGAAGGCTGAGGTTGAAGGATCGCCAGAGCCCAGCAGGTCAAGGCTGCAGTGGCCGGGAGCGGCCACTGCACTCCAGTCTGGGCGACAGAGTGAGACTCCAACTCAAAAAATAAAAATAAAAAAAATAAAATTAAATAAAATTAAAAAAACATTAGAAACTAGGCCAGGTGCGATGGCTCATGCCTATAATCCCAGCACTTTGGGAGGCTGAGGTGAGAGGACTGTCTGAGCCCGCAGGTTCGAGACCAGCCTGGGTAACTTGGTGAGGCCTCATCTCTACAATAAATCAAAAAATGAGCTGGGCGTGGTGGCACGCGCCTGTAGTCTCAGCTACTCCGGAGCCTGAGGCGGGAGGATCACCGCAGTGGCCGTGAGCGTGCCCCTGCCCTCCAGCCTGGGCAACAGAGAGCGATTCCGACTCAAAAAAAAAATTAGAAGCGAACCCAGTCCGGACTGTGCTTATTTCATACCGCTGTGGTCATAACATAAACGTTTACTACGTGTCTGTGGGTGCAAGGGCCACGATTCGGACGGCGATGGGGCACGACCGGGATGGCGCTCAGGCCTTCCCTACCCTGCCCTTCCGAGAAGACGACGGAAGGGGGCTTCGAGGCCTCCCACGCCGCTCTTCGCGGTGGGTTTCCACTGCGCGCCTGCAGCTCTCCGCAGGGTGGAGGCGGACGGTGCGGCGAGGCGGAGCGACTCGACAGGCCGCGGGGACCGGGAAGCCGAGACGAGCTCTGTCCCTGGTGCTGCCGAAGCCTCCTCCTCTCTTCGCCCTCCTTTCTCCCAACACGCCCCCAACCTTCGGAGGCAGGCATCCCGCTGGGACTCCCTGCGTGGCTGTTCTCCGAGCGTCCTTCAAACACGGACTTTCTTAAAACCTCACCTGTATCAGCTTCGCGTCGTCGCGTTCCCACGAGCCGTGCAGAGAAGGAAGCCACCACAACATGTTCACGTGGGGACAAAACAAAGGCGCTTCCGTCCTGGGGGGGCTCCAGAGCCTCGGTCGGCTTGTGCAGGCGTAAAAGGGACGTCCGGGTGTGTCCCCAGGGCGCAACAGGGTCGTGTACTCGCGGGCGGTGGACCAGCAGTCAGAAAAGAGAATCTATCAATTTCTCTCCGGGGTGCGGCCTCCCTGGGAGGGCCACGCCCCCTCCCCGCCCGGCAGTGCGCCTGCGCGGTGGTTCCTACGCCTGTCCGAGCCCCGCCCCCTCCCAGAGCGACCATTGGTCTCGGGGGCGGGGCTTGGGTACAAGATGGCCGCCGCGCGCCCGGAGACTCCGAGTCCGAGCTCACCGACCTGGGAGTCGCGATTCCCGGAGCCACCGGACCTGGTGCGGGCGAGGAAGGGGCCTGGGCGGGGGCTCGAAGTGGGAGGAGGTCGCAGTGCGGGGGGGCGGGGTCTGGGCGGGGCTTATGAAGGTTGGGCGGGGAGGTGTTTAGGGCTCTGGCCTTGCGGGGGGTGGGGCTTTTTGGGGTTAAGGTGGGGCGGGGCTTAGGGAGGAGCCAACGGGGAAGGGCGGGGTCTGGAGGGGCGGGGCCTGAGGGAGGTGTTGTCTTTGGGCGGCTTTGGGTCCGGGGGAGAAGGCAGTTCCAGGGATTAATCGGCATAATCAGGGGGTGGAGACTTCAGAGGGGCGGGGCCTCAAGGCAATCTAGGACTAGTTAATTCGGGTGGGAGGTTGGAAAAGGGACCCTGAAAGGTGCGGGGTGTGATCAGGGTACCCCTGCTGGGGTGGGGGAGATAGTGCTGCGAAGGCCCGAGTGATGCGTCTCGAATGCCCAAGGGAGAATTTGGGGAGAGAAGTGGGCGCTCCAGGCGACTTTGGAAGCTCCTCCACGTTCCACCACTCAGGACTGGAGAGTAGCTGAGGACTTTCATTCATTCGACAAACATCGGCTGAGCTCCTCCTTGGGCTCTGTAAATAGACAAGCGACCCAAGACAGACAAGAACTGTGTCCTCTCGGAGCTCGGAGAGAGACAATACGTGAGATGTATTGTGATAGTTCTGTGAAGGAAATAAATGAGCGGGCAGAGTGGGGGTGGCGAGGGAACTAAATTTAGATGAGAGAAGTCAGCTGGGAGTCGGCTTATATTTACAGGGGGTCAGAGAGAAGCCGGCGCGAAATCCTGGCGGATAGCATGGTGGCGGTTTTGAATGTTAAGTGCAGTTGGAGCCACTGGCGGGTTCTGAGTGGGAACAAAGGCTTGATCTGATGGACGTTTTCGGAAGACCACGTGGGCTACTCTAGAGAGGCGGACTATACGGGGGCCAGGAGTGAGGACAGATATTCCCTTCAGGAGGTTCTTCAGTTCTGGAGGCCAGAAACGATGGCCTCAGTGGGTGGGGGCGAGAAAAGGTGGGTCCACGATGCGTTTTGGAAGGGAGGGAGGACGCCGACCGGGACATCGCAGCATCCCGCAGGAGGCCGCAGAGAGCCGGCATCTCGCCTCTCGAGGCCGGGCCACAGACTCCTCTCCTCTCCTCGCTGCCCAGGTCCTGGTGCCTGACGACGGCCGCGCCGCCACGCCCCCGAGCGACCTCATCGAGATCCAGGTGGTGAAGGTCACAGACACCACGCTGGTCCCGGAGCCCCCCGAGCCGGGCTCCTTCCACTGTGCCTTGTGCCCCGCCGCCTTCCGGCTGGTGTCCGAGCTGCTGTTCCACGAACACGGCCACCTGGCGGGGGCCGAGGGCGGCGGGCACGGCGGGGATCCCAGCCGGTGCCACGTGTGCGGTCACAGCTGCGCGGGCCCCGCCAGCCTGCGCGCGCACTACAGCCTGCACACGGGCGAGCGGCCCTACCGCTGCGCGCTCTGCCCCCGCGCC
>NW_007088055.1:23163-23376 GCF_000164805.1 Carlito syrichta
CGAGCGACCCTACCACTGCGGCGTCTGCGGCAAGGGCTTCACGCAGTCGTCCGTGCTGAGCGGCCACGCGCGCATCCACACGGGAGAGCGCCCCTTCCGCTGCGCCCTGTGCGACCGCACCTTCAACAACTCCTCCAACTTCCGCAAGCACCAGCGCACCCACTTCCACGGGCCGGGCCCGGGCCTGGGGGACTCGGGGGGCCAGCCGGCAGC
>NW_007088055.1:23651-27317 GCF_000164805.1 Carlito syrichta
GGTCCCGCCGAGCCGGGCCAGGGAGGCGGAAGAGGAGGCCGATCCCGGCGCGGGCGTGAGGAGGCGGGCAGCAGAGGCCCGGGCGGGGACAGGCTGGCTGGGAGAGTGGAGGGAGGGGGCCGTGCTCCAGGCCCCGCGAGTCCACTGGACACCTCTGGGAGACTCAGGAGTGTGCGTGGGCTTAGGGCTGGATCTCACGGCCCCCTCCCGCCTCATTGCCGGACTGTCCTGGAGCAAGTCACGGCCTGTCACGACAGAGGCGGGACTGCGGGGAGCTGGAGACAGGCTCCGCCCCCGTGCCCGCCCGTCCTGCACCTGCTGACCCCAGGGCTGTGGCAGAGGACTGTGGCAGGGGCGCCCGGGTGAACCAGGACGGAATCTTGCCTACCTCACTGGACTGCACTGGGCCTGGGATGCCTGCCCACCCTCAGGCAGAAGACGCCCCCCAGGTCGCCTGTAGAAAGACTCTGGGACCCCATCCCCTCAAAGCTGGGGGGGCCCAAGTCACAGCTAACAGCACTTGAGCCTCAAGGATGCAAGCCTGGCCACAGGATCTTGACTCCAAGGGCCGCCTCCCACCCCTCAAGCCCACCCGGAAGCTTCTTTGGAGGCAACTGAGAACACTCCTGCAAGTGGCTACCTGGTAGCCTCCCTGAAGCCTCAGGCACCCAGCCCATGGACCCCCACATCTGCAGAGTAGCCTTGGGCTTCCCTGGCTTCCTCCACTCCCACTTGGAAGCAAGCAGCCAGCTGCCTAATCTCAGGCAATGCCCAGGAAGAGCTGGCTGGTGGCAGCGTGGCAGCCGGCCAGGGATGTGGGACAGTCCCTCTGTGGGGGGCAACAGGAGGACTCGAGAGCTGGCAGGAAAACTCCAGTTCATTCCCATTAAAGGACCTTCTGAAGGACTTCTCTATGTCTGTCTGGTATTCTTTTTCTCTGCTTTTGGAAAGGGCCATGCCGTGGTCTCATCACCAGCAGGGAGGTATGTCACACCTCTCTCCAAGCCTGTTTTCTCATCTTTTTTTGTTTTTTTGAGTCAGTCTCACTCTCACCCAGGCTGGAGTGTAGTGGCATGCTCACAGCCACTGCAGCCTCAACCTGCTGGGCTCAGACGATCCTTTCACCTTGGCCTCCCATGTAGCTGGGACTGCAGATGTATGTCACCATGCCAGGCTAATTTTTTGAGTTATTGTAGAGATGAGGTGTCACCAAGTTGTCCAGGCTGGTTTTGAGTTCCTGGGCCCAGGCAGTCCTCCTGTCTTGGCCTCCCAAAGTGCCGGGATTACAGGCATGAGCCACTTCACTGGGCCTGTTTCCTCATCTTTAGGATGTGGGCAAACAGGCCCTGGTTTGTGGTTGCATTATGTGTGGGTCAGCTGCCAGAGGTTGGGGGTCAGGAGTCGGGCACAATGAAGGAATTTCTGCAGTTGCATGTTGAGGAGAGATGGTCTCCCTGATGGGCACACCTTTCTCTTCACCCACCATCCCCCATGAAGCAACCCACAGACAACTCACCGTGAACAGAACTCATTCTGTTGCCCCCAAATCTCCATATTTCCCATCTCACTGGCTGCACTGACCCAGCTGGGAGTCCAGACTGGTTCCTAAAACCTTCTCTATCCCTTGCCATGTATCTGACCTCATCAGTTTCCCTTGGCTGAGCTGTGACAGGTCTTTGGAATCCAAACAAGGCATTTCATCTCCGCCACTCTTGCAGGTCAAGCCACCAGTGGGCTTGGGTCTGGTCACTCACAGCAGCAGCACCTGAACTCCCAAGCCCACCCCCTTCATGCTCCATAGGGCAGCCATTCTTGTGGCTTCGAGAAGCATTCAGAAACGTGAGTGCCTGCAGGAGCTTGGTGGCAGTGTGAATACATGAGGTGGCCAGGTTTCGGGGGGAGATGCCCGCGGTGTGAAATATTCAGACTCGGTGTTGGGACTCAACACATTGGAGAGGGAGTTCCCCGTCAGGGGAGGGAGATGGCCACTTGGCTCTGGAGGAATGCAGACTGGATGCTGGGGCTTCCAAATACTTTCAAACGTTCCACTGGTTCACGTTATATGGAATCCATTGATTTCCCAATGTTGACAACCAAGTCCAATGTTATGTTTTACAAATGTATGGACAGCCTGGGCATGGTGGCTCATGCCTGTAATTACAGCACTTTGGTAGCCCCAGTGGCTGAGGTGGGAGGATCGCTTGAGCCCAAGAGTTGGAGACCAGCCTGGGTAACATAGTCAGACCTTCTCTCTACAAAAAAAAAAAAAAATTAATGAACAGACCAAACAATGTGTTGGTGTTTGTATCCAGCCTCACAACTGTGTTTCAGCCACTAGCTTACAAGTTCCCCAAGCCCCGCAAGTTGGAATTTGAGGATCTAGTCCTTGGAAGCCACCCTCTAGCCATTTGATGCATCTGAAAATCTCCAGAATAGTTAGGATGGCTCAACACACTAAACGCTCTGCCTGGAATCTGCCCACTTACCTGGCACGCTCAGGTTGCTCTCTGCCATCATCGTTTAAGTGTCGCCTCTCCCCTAGGAAGCTTTTCCAGCCCCACCCCACCCTGATAATATGACTCCTCGGTACTCCCTCAGCCCTGGTGATATGTTCTTGTCCCTCATATTGCCTCATGCTGAGTCTTCCGCATGGGTCCCGGTGGCCATGCTGGGCGGGGCACCCTGGCCTCACCCAGGCAGCATCATCCTACCCAGTTTCATCTTCAAGTTTCAGAATTGAGGTTCCCGGGGACTGGAGCCCAAATTGTGCAGTGGCATTGCTGGGTGCCCCGGAGGTCCTGTTGTCCAGGACCCCAGGCCCCTCTTGTGGCAAAGTGACTATGCACACTGCCTGGCACGCATCTCATTGCTCTGAGGGCCAACACAAGAGCTCTGGGTGGGCCTAGGTCTTGCAAATCACCCCCCTTGGGGGGCAGGCACCATGACGGAGCTGTAGAATTAACGTGAGTCTGCACCAGGATGCCATACGGGGTGGCTTGATGGGGATGCTCTTCTATCTTACCTGAGGCTAGAGAGGGAGGTGCAATTCACCTGTTCCCCCAGTGCCCAGCTTAGGACTTGACACATAGGAGGCTCCAGGGAATCGCAGAGTGAAGTAAGGCCGAAGGCATCACGGAAGGAGGAGAGTCCGGCCCATTAGGTCAGACACACACCTGTCTTGTTCAGCCCATTTACAACTCACAGACTAATGTTTGGAGTGTGGCAAATCCCCAGTGAGTCCCTACTGAGCGGGAACGTGAGTGCCAGGCAGAGGTGCCGGGAAATCAGCACCCCAGGGGCCACCAGCATCCCCAATCTGGTGCCCTGCCCGCACTTGGTCCCCTCTCCCGGGAGGCAAGTACGGACTCCAGCGGGCCTGGTGATAAGGTTTATTACTCTCTGCTCTGTACAAGCCGCGTCTGCTACCCCGCCCCCCACCCCACAATCCAAAAGAGCACCCTGCCCCCCTCGCGTCCCCCCAACGGCTCGGGTTCCACTGTCCAGCCAGACTCCAGAGGAAAGGGCGGGGCGTTCCCACCGACTCTACCGCAGCTTATCGGGGCCAGGATTCTTCCGGGGGAAGGGCTCATGGGGGGTCCGAAAGGGGTTGGACGGAGGATCCAATTCAGCGAACGACGGGACGTGGGGAGGGCGCAGCGGCCCAGG
>NW_007088055.1:27627-28372 GCF_000164805.1 Carlito syrichta
TGTGCCGGGCGGTGCTTCTTGAGGCCGTAGGTATTGGCGAAGCCCTCGCCGCAGGAGGAGCAGCGGAAGGGCCGACCGCCCTGGTGGGCAGCCAGGTGCTTGCGGAAGTAACCGGGATCCTTGAAGGCCTTGAGACAGGCGGGGCAGCGGAGCTCGGGCCGCGGCGGCTCGTGCGCGCGCTGGTGGCGCAGCACGGAGCTCAGGTAGAAGAAACCCTTGCCGCAGTGCTCGCAGCGGTAGGCCCGCTCGCCCAGGTGCAGCCGCTGGTGCTCCAGCAGGTTGGAGCGGTAGCGGAAGGTCTTGCCGCAGGCGCCGCAGCGCTGGGGCCGCGCCACCGCGTGCAGCCGCCGGTGCTCGGCCAGGCTGGACGACTGTGCGAAACGCTTGGCGCACACGCCGCACTTGAAGGCGCGCTCGCCCGTGTGCACCACGCGGTGCTGCCGCAGGTACCAGGAGCGCAGGAAGCCGCGGCCGCAAACGCCGCAACGGTAGGGCCGCTGCTCCGTGTGGCAGCGCTGGTGGCGCATGAGCAGGGCCGCCTCCCAGAAGCGCTTCCCGCACACGGGGCAGCGGAAGCCACGCTTCTGCCGGTGGCTGCGCCGGTGCAGCAGCAGGTCGTAGGCGCCGGCGAAGCTTTGGCCGCACAGGCCGCAGCCCAGGGTCCGGCGCACCAAGTGCACGTACTTGTGCGTCACCAGGCCCAGGAAGTGCTTGAAGCTCTGACCGCATGTGGCGCAGCTAAAGC
>NW_007088056.1:0-483 GCF_000164805.1 Carlito syrichta
TGCCCTGGTGGGTCTCGAACCCACAGGCTCAGGCAATCCACTCACCTCAGCCTCCCAAAGTGCTGGGATTACAGGCTGAGCCACCAAGCCCAGCTGATTTTAATGATTTTTAAAATTATATTTTTGTCTTCTATGTCTCAAATTTGGGATTTTATTTTGGTGATCTGGATTCTTCCGCTGAAGTTAGGCTTTTGGTGATGGCGCTTTTCCAGCTTCCTTAGGTGATTTGTTAGGCTGTTAACTTATGTTTTTTCCATTTTCTGCATGTGTTTTCAAAGAGATATGAATTCCACCCTTAGCACTGATTTCATGGCATCCCAGAGATTTTGGTAAAATGCTTCTTCATTTTCATTTGTTTCCAAGTATCTTTTAATCTCTGTTTTGATTTCTGTGTTGACCTAGGAGTTGTTTAGCATCATGCTATTTAGTGTCCATGTCTTTGTGGGTTTTGGGGGAACTTTGTTGATGTTGATATTTATTTTT
>NW_007088057.1:0-549 GCF_000164805.1 Carlito syrichta
AGACCTGCCTGGGCAACTTGGCGAGACCTCATCTCTACAATAAATCAAAAAAATTAGCCGAGCATGGTAGCGCGTGCCTGTAGTTCCAGCTACTCGGAAGGCTGAGGCAGAAGGATCGCCGGAGCCCAGCAGGTCGAGGCTGCGGTAACTGGGAGCGGCCGCTGCACTCCAGTCTGGGTGACGGAGTGAGACTCCAACTCAAAAAAAAAAAACAAAAACATATTTATACAATGGAATACCATACAACAATGAAAAAGGACTGGTAACATGAGAAATCTCACAAACATAACCTTGAGGGGATGAAACCGAGAACCAAAGGGGTACATAAAACATGTTGATTTTCACAGAAAGTTCTGAAACAGCCAACCAATCTACATAAGAGGTCAGGTTACAGGTTACCCTTTAGGAGCAATGATTAAGAATGGGGCATGGCCGGGTTCAGTGGCTCAGCCTGTAATCCCGCGCCTTTGAGAGGCTGAGGTGAGTGGTTTGCCTGAGCCCGCAGGTTCGAGACCCGCCTTGGCAGCAAGACCTCATCTCTACAATAAA
>NW_007088058.1:0-460 GCF_000164805.1 Carlito syrichta
CACAGATCCCGCCTTCCCCGCTTCCCCAGATCCGCCTTCCCCGCTTCCCGCTGCGCCTGTGGATTCCTCCGAGTACTGCAAACCGCTTGTGGTCGTGGCTTCCGTGGTCGGGCCAGAGGCAGCATCCGGGACAGCTGTGGTCCAAGAGCGGCCACCGGGGAATCCCCTGCTTCTTGCTTGAGAGGAATCCCCTGCCTGCTGAGTCCCAGCCGACAGACAGGTCCTTCTGAGGAGGAGGATGACACGACTGGGAGACGAAGAGCACTCGGGCCAAGCGCGGCGGCGCAGCCTGTCATCCCACACTGGGGAGGCTGAGGTGAGCGGACTGCCTGAGCCTGCGGGTTCGAGACCCGCCTGGGCAACTTGGCAAGACTTCATCTCTACGATAAATGAAAAAATCAGCCGGGCGTGGTAGCGCGCGCCTGTAGTTCCAGCTACTTGGAAGGCTGAGGCGGAAGGA
>NW_007088059.1:0-436 GCF_000164805.1 Carlito syrichta
AATCCACTCACCTCAGCCTTCCAAAGGCGCAGGATTACAGGCTGAGCCACCGAGTCCGGCTGAGGTCAGTAACTTTTAAGGTTTATGTTTCATATTTACTGCAAGTTATCGCCAATGTAGGCTTTTCTCCTTTCTGCAGATCTGCATCAGATTTTACTTGTATTTACCTAAAAATACATATTGTTTATGTAGTGGATGTATATTGTAGCAGCATGCTGAATTGAATTTGCCCTTCAAAAGACTGCAAAATTTCTTCAGTGTATTTTAGTTTAGGTACTTAGTTTTTCAAAAATTATTTAGTTTCACTTTACTTTTTCTTTTTCTTTTTCCTTGAGTTGGAGTCTCACTGTCACCCAGGCGCACACTACCATGCCCGGCTAATTTTTGATTTATTGTAGAGATGAGGTCTCGCCAAGTTGCCCAGGCTGGTCTCGAA
>NW_007088060.1:0-475 GCF_000164805.1 Carlito syrichta
TTTTTTTTTTTTTTTTTTTTTTTTTTTTAAGAGAGGAGAGGTCTCGGCGGGCGGCCTAGGCTGGCCTTGACCTCCGGGTCTCCAGCGGTCCTCCCGCCCTGGCCTCCCCAGCGCCCAGGTCTTTGGAGGACACCGCTGTTCCTGTCCCCTGGCCCAAAGCCGGGCTTTTTCCGAACGAACAGCGACAAAGTGCCTGGAGGGGAAGTCGGAAGACGGGACGTTCCACGCACGTCCTGGTCTCGCCGCAATCGCCATGACCGCAGCACGATGCGGTGCCTACTGTATATCAAACCCTGCGCACCGAGCACCTCACCAGGGTCCTGCCTCCGCGAAGCCCAGGGCGGGGGTGGGCGCAGGTGGCCCGCCGAGGCCCAGCCAGGAGCCAGGCTGCAGACCCGAGGGGCGCCGCGGGTGGGGGGTCTCCGCTGGGGCGACCCCTGCCAGGGCACCGCGTCCTGCCGGTGGGGGACCAGGG
>NW_007088061.1:0-532 GCF_000164805.1 Carlito syrichta
CTCAAAAAAAAAAAAAAAAGAGACTGGTGCCCTTTTGAGGCCTCCCCCCATCGGGATCCCTGAGTCCAACCTATTATTATCAGGCCATATCTGGGTGGTGTCTCAGTCTTCAATCCGCCAGAAGCTCCCAGTCACCATTGGAGGAGCTGTGAGCCCCGGATGCCACACAGTGGTCACCCTGCTTCAGAGGCAGGAGACCGAGGCACAGCAAGGACACAAATAAGTGAGGCCTGAACCCAGGTCTTCAGGGCTCTGATGCCATTCTCTGGGTGCTGTCCGTTGCAGGTTTACTGTGCCAAGTTGTGAAGGTGTACATGTCCTACGTGCATCCTGTGAGCACTTCCAGGCCACGTGGAAGCAGAAGAACCCCATCATGAACTGCCTGCGCCTTCCCACAAACCGGAGTCCAGCACTCACCACAAAGTTGACATGAGGAAGTGATGGTCCTGGCTGATGTCAAAGGCTCGGGGAACTCTGTCACATAGGATCAGACCCTCACGCATTCTGGGAAGGGAACCCCCGCAACACACAC
>NW_007088062.1:0-1069 GCF_000164805.1 Carlito syrichta
GTGACTGGTCCTCCTTTGTGAAATTGTATGAGTTACTGTTTCTCATCTGTGTTTTGTGCCTCATTGACTGGCCAGGCTTTGTATTCAATTCTCAGTGACTGGTCCTCATTTGTATTGGGTACCACAAAGACAGCCCTCCTCTGTGATTGGTGCCCCAGTGTCTGTTCCTCATCTGTGATGGGTACACTACTGACTGACCTCCTCTATGATGGGTGCACTAGTGACTGGTCCTCCACTGTTATGGGTGTCCCAGTTTCTGACCATCCTCTGTGAGTCAGTCTCAGTGACTGTCCCTTCTCTGTGTTTGGTGCCCCATTGGTTGATCAACCTCTATAACTGGTTCCCCAGTGCCTTGTCCTCGTTTGCAAAAGGTAACCTACAGACAGATCTCTGATTGGTGCCCCAGTGACACGTCCTCATCTGTAATGGGTGATCCAATTTCTGAACCTCCTCTATAATGGCTTTCTCAGAACTGGTCTTCCTCCTTGCAGGATTTCTCAGTGATTGGGTCTTCTGCATAATAGGTGTTGCAATGACTGGGCATCCTTTGTGATTTGAGCCTTAGCGACTTGCCCACTTACAAATCGGTTGCCCCAGTGACAAACCCAGCTAAGTGATATGTGTCCCAGTGACTATCTCACCCCCAAAATGGATTCCCCAGTGAATTGCCCATGACAGGTGCCCTAGTAACTTGCATTCTTCTGTGATGTGTGCCCCAGTGATTGACCCTACTTTGTTATGGGTATCCCAGTCACTGGCTCTCCTTTGTGATGGGTATTTCAGTGACTCCCTGAACTCTGTTAAGTGTGCAATTGTAACCAGGCTTCCTCTGTGAAGAATACCCCACTACCTAGCTCTCCTCTGTGTCGGATACCCCAGACACTGGGACTCCTCTGTGATGGGTGCTATAGTCATTGGCACCTCCTCTGTGATCAGTAATACAATGATTGGCCATCATTAAAGTGGGTCTACGAGTGACTCGCTCTCCTTTGGAGAGTTACTATCAGTTACTATCTCTTTCCTGTGATGCCTGCCTTAGTGACTGCCCCTGCTCTTTTATGGGTGCCCC
>NW_007088063.1:0-414 GCF_000164805.1 Carlito syrichta
CTCACCTCAGCCTCCCAAAGGCGCGGGATTACAGGCTGAGCCACCGAGCCCGGCGTGATCTATTTCTAAAGCAAAGTAGATATCCTTGCATTGGGCACACTGACAGTAGATGCAGCAGAGGCCTGTGGGTGGACCCTGGGAAAAAGTGGGAGGAGCCAGGTGCTCCACAGGCCCCCCCCCCGCTGAGTCCATCAGTGGAGCAATGGAGATGGCATCCTAGCTAGAGTGACCAGAGGAGCAAAGCCAAGGGGCATGAACAACGCATGTCCGGGGTGGCGGTGGGGAGGCTGGCATAGGTGGGCAAAGGCCACGTCCATCCAGCCTTACGGGACCAAGGTCTCCAAGGCCCAGGCAGAGGCCTGGGCAGGCCAAGCCCTGGGCCTGCCACCCCAAGGGACACTCACCATACTTGGC
>NW_007088064.1:0-442 GCF_000164805.1 Carlito syrichta
TCTGGGCTACAAAAAAAAAAAAAAAAAGGTTTGGAACCAGTCAGTGACTTGGTTAGAATACAATCCAATTGGAAATCCAAGTGAGGAAAGTACTCAAGGAAAGTTCCAGGATGACAGCTGTGTAGCAGACCCAGAGAACAAACAACCTGTCCAGATAGAGGAGGATCAGAAAAGCCCAGAAATGAGGACTCAATAAAATCCCTGATTGGATTGAGAGTTCTGGGGGGTGTTATTTGACACAGTCAAATAATACAAGGAGAAAAAAAAGACAGAAACTTCAGGGGAAATGGAAAGATGCATAAAAAATGCAACCATCATATACCACTTGAATTTGCCATGAAAAACATTTACAGATAGCCGGGTTCGGTGGCTCAGCCTGTAATCCCGTGCCTTTGGGAGGCTGAGGTGAGTGGATTGCCTGAGCCCGCGGGTTCGAGACCCA
>NW_007088065.1:0-446 GCF_000164805.1 Carlito syrichta
GTTATTTTAACTAGTTAAATCAGCCGGCTAGCTAGGAAGCTAGCTATATAAGTCAGCTAGTTAGTTCAGTTAGCTAGCTAGTTAAGTCAGTCAATTAAGTTAGCTGGCTAGCTAGGTAGCTAGCTAGTTAAGCCAGCTAGTTAAGTCAGCTGGCAAGCTAGGTAGCTAGCTGGTTAAGTCAGTGTTTTAAGTCAGCTTTCTAGCAAGTTAATTCAGTGAGGTAAGTCATCTGGCTAGCCAGTTGCCGAGCTGGGTAGCTAGCTATTTAAGTCAGCTTGCTAGCCAGTTAACCAGCTAGTTAAGTAACTTAGATAAGTCAACTCACCAGCCAGCTGGTTAGGTAAGTATCTAGGTAGTTGCATCACCCGGCAAGCCAGCAGGCTATTTAGGTAATTAGGTAGTTAATTCAGCTGTCTATCCAGCTGGCTAGCTTGGTAGGTAGGCAG
>NW_007088066.1:0-570 GCF_000164805.1 Carlito syrichta
TTCTGAGTTCTAGTAGCCGACTTACTAACACTAACCTGAATCGGCGGCCAACCCGTTGAACACCCATACATTACTATCGGCCAAGCAGCCTCCATCCTCTATTTCTTGACTATCCTAATCCTCATACCCATAATTAACCTAATTGAAAGCAAACTACTCAAATGATAAAGTCCTTGTAGTATAACTATTACTTTGGTTTTGTAAACCAAAAATGAAGGAAACAAATTAACTTGAAGAAGTAAGATAGACAAGTGGGACCTCATCAAATTAACAAGCTCATCAAATTAATTTCTTTTGCTCATCAAAGCAAAAGAAACTATCTAGAGAGCAGGGAGACAGTCCACAGAATGGGAAAGAATATTTCCCAACTGTGACAAAGGCCTATCATCTAGGATCTACAAGGAACACAGCAACGTCAAAAGGAAAAAAACAAATAACCCCACTAAAAAATGAGCAAAAGACATGAATAGACACTTTTCAAAAGAAGATATACAGACAGCCAACAGATACATGAAAAAGTGCTCAGCCTCACTCATCATCAGAGAAATGCAAATCAAAACCACATTGAGA
>NW_007088067.1:0-466 GCF_000164805.1 Carlito syrichta
GTGGACTACCTGAGCCCAAGGGTTCGATGCCAGCCTGGGCAACTTGGTGAGACCTCGTCTCTACAATAAAATCAAACATTAGCCGGGTGTGGCAGTGTGCAACTGTAGTACCAGCTACTTGGAAGGCTGATGCATAAGGATTGCTGGAGCCCAGCAGGTTGACGCTGGGATGGTCACTGAGCATGCCACTGAACCCTAGCCAAGGTGAAAGAGTGAGACTTCAACTCAAAAAGAAAAAAATTAAGTTGGGCTCGGTGGCTCAGCCTGTAATCCAGCGCTTTGGGAGGCTGAGGTGAGGGGATTGCCTGAGCCCGCGGGTTCGTGACCCGCCTAGGCAACTTGGTGAGACCTCATCTCTACAATAAACAAAAAAATTAGCAGGGCGTGGTAGCGTGCGCCTGTAGTTCCAGCTACTTGGAAGGCTGAAGCGCAAGGATCACCAAAGTCCAGCAGGTCGAGGCTGCGG
>NW_007088068.1:0-695 GCF_000164805.1 Carlito syrichta
AGTGAGACTCCAACTCAAAAAAAAAAAAAAAAAAAATGACACAACCACTTTGTGAAACGTTGCCAACACCCCTAAAGCTAAAGAGACACCTACACTGTGTGACTCAGCAGTGTCACTCTTGGGGTTCACGTGTTGCTGGGGTGAACCAGGACAAGAGTGACTGCTTGTGCCACTTTGGGGGCTCTTCCCCCTTTCTTCCTCCAACCCCCATGGCTTCCCCCCTTTCCCTCCCTCCCCCTGCTGAGGCAAGAGGATCACTTGAGGCCAGGAGTTCGAACCATCCTGGGCAACACACCAAGATCTCCATCTCTTAAAAACAAAATAAAATGATTCAGCCGGGTGTGATGACTCCCCTGTCATCCCAGCACTTTGGGAGGCCAAGGCGGAGGGGAGGCGGCCGCTTGACCCAGGAGCTAGAGGCCAGCCTGAGGAACAGAGTGAGATCTTGTCTCTACAGAAAAATAATGAGCTGGGCATGCTGGCACATGCTGGTCGTCCCAGCTGCTCGGGAGGTTGAAGTGGGAGGATCGCCTGAACCCAAGAGGTTGAGGCTGAGGTGAACTGTAATCCTGCCACCGCTCTCCGGCCTGGGCAACAGAGTGGGACTCCGACTCAAAAATAAAAATTCAGGCCCAGCATGGTGGCTCACGCCTATAATCCCAGCACTTTGGGAGGCCGAGGTGAGAGGATTGCCT
>NW_007088069.1:0-2967 GCF_000164805.1 Carlito syrichta
CCGGCCCACTAGCAGTCCAACTAGTTAAGTTAGCTAACCTTCAGCTGACAAGTGGGCCAATATGTCCAGTTGACAATTTAAGTCAGCTAACTAGTCAGCTGACTAGTTAGGTCCACTAACTAGTCGACCAACTAATCGGATGACTAGTTAGGCCTGCAAATTAACAAGTCAACTAGTTAATCCAGGTAACTAGTGGGCCAATTCGTCTGTCTACTAGTTAACCCACCTAAATAGTTGGCCGACTATTTGGACAACATTTTAGGCCAGCAAACAAGTTGGCCGTTTAGTCAATCAATGTATTAAACCAGCTAAATAGTCGGCCGACTTGTCAGAAAAGAAGTTAAGTCAGCTAGTTATCTCGTTTAACAACTAGTTAAATCAGTTAGCTAACTCATTAACCAACTTGTTACATCAGCTAGCTATCTAGTTAGCCAACTAGTTAACTTCATTAGCTAAGTCAGCTAGCTAAATCAGCTAGCTCACTAGTTATCTAACTAATTAACTCAGCTACTTAAGTCTGCTTTCTTACTTGTTAGTTAATTAGTTAAATCAGTTAGTTATTCACCTAGTTAAATAGTTAAATAACTATTTAATTCCCATAGTTAATTTAGCTAGCTTACTAGTTAGGTCTGCCAGTTAAGTCAGCTAGTTAAGTCTGTTTTCTAATCTCATCAACTGGTTAAGACAGCTGGCTAGCTAGTTAAATAACGGGTTAAGTTAGCAGGTTGAGTCAGGTAGTTAGCTCGTTAACTAACGTATTAATTTAGCTGGTTGAGTCAATAAGCTAGCAAGTTAGGAAATGAGTTGAGTCAGCAGTTGAGTAGACTAGCTAGCTAGTTAGCTAACAGTTAAGTCAGCTGGATGATCAGTTAGCTACCTAGCTAGCTAAAGATTTAAGTCAGTTATTTGTGTTAGATGCCTAGCTCATTAGCTAATGAGCTGAGATCAATAAGTCACCTAGCTAGCACATTAGATAATGAGTAAGCTAACTAGTTAGCTAGCTGGTTAAGTCAACTAGCTAGCTAGGCAGCTAGCTATTTAAATCAGTTGGCTAGCTAGCTAGCTAGCTAGTTAGCTAACTATATAAGACAGCTGGTCAGCTAGGTAGCTAGCAAATTAACTCAGCTATTTAAGTCAACTAGCAAGCCAGAAGCCTAAATAGGTAGTCAGCTGGCTAGACAGCTGGCTGCCTGGTTAATTCAGCTAGATAAGAGAGCTGGCTAACCAACTGGCAATGTATGTAGCTAGCTAGTTAAGTCATCTAGATAGCTACCTGGCTAGCTAGTGATGTCAGCGTGTTAAGTCAGCTGGCTAGCCAACTGACTAGCTTGTTAAATCAACTAATTTAGTCAGCTGTCTTGCCAGCTGGCTAGGCAGGTAGCTAGCTTGACATGTCAGTTTGATAGCCACCAGGCTAGCTGTTCATGTCAGATAGCAAAGTCAGCTGGCTAGTCTGCAGGCTATGTAGTTATCTAGCTAGTTAAGTGAGCTGGTTTGCCAGCTTGCTACTTTAAGTCAGCTACGTAAGTCAGGTGGCTAGCCAGCTGGCTAGATAGGTAGCCAGCTAGTTAAGTCACCTGGCTAGCCAGCTGACTAGCTTGTTAAGTAAGGTAGTTGTCAGCTTGCAACCTGCTGCCTATCTAGTTAAGTCAGTTCGTTAAGTCTGTGGACTATAGAGCTGATTAGCTAGTTAAAAACTAGTTAAGTTAGATGGCTAGCCATCTGGCTAACTAGTTATTTTTGCTAGTTAAGTCAGCTGGTTACCTAGGAATCTAGCTATATAAGTCAGCTAGTTATGCCAGCTAGGTAACTCATTAAGTCAGCAAGTTAAGCCAGCTGCTGAGCTAGGTATCTAGCTGGTTAAGTCTGTTGGCTAGAAAGCTAGCTACTTCGTTAAGTCAGCTAGTTAAGTCAGTTGGCTAGGCTACTGGCTAGCTACGTAGCTAGGCAATAAAGTCAGCTGACTTGCCAGCTGGCAAGCTAGTTAAGTCAGCTAGTTTAGTCAGTTGGATAACCAGCTCACTAGCAAGTTAAGTCAGCTCATTAAGTCAGTTGTCTAGCCAGCTGGCTAGGTATTAAAAAGCTATTTAGATCAGATGTGTAGACAGCTGGCACGCTAATTATTTCAGCCATTTAATTCAGTTGGCTAGCTAGGTATCTAGCTAGTTATTTCAGCCAGAAATGTCAGGTAGCTAGCTAGTTAAGTCAGCAAGTTAAGTCAGCTTGCTATATGATAGCTAGCTAGGGAGATAGCCAGTTAAAGCAGCTAGTTAAACCAGCAGACTAGGTAGGTAGCTAGCTAGTTAAGTCAGCTATTTAGATAAGCTGACTAGCTAGTTAAGTTGCCTTGTTAATTCAGTTCTCTGGACAGCAGGTGAGCTAGGTTGTTGTGTAGTTAATTCCACTTGCAAGCCAGTGGGCTATGTATATAGGAAGGTAGTTAAGTCAGCTGGCTAGCAGTCAGTCATCTCGTTGTGTCAGCTAGTTAAGTCAGCTTGCTCTCCAGTTGTATGTCTAGGTAGCTAGCTAGTTAAGTCTGCTGGCTAGCCAGCTGGTTACTTTGTTAAGATAGCTAGTTTAGTAAGCTGTCTAGCCTGATGGCTAGCTATGTAGCTAGGCAATTAAGTCAACTGGCTAACCAGCTGGCTAGCTAGTTAAGTCAGCTTGTTAAGTCAGCCTGCTAGCCAGCTTGCCAGCTACATAGCTAGGTAGTTATGTCAACTGTACATCCATCTGACTAGATAGTTAAGTCACCTAGATAAGTCAAGTGACTAGCCCACTGGCTAGCTAGTTATTTTGCTATTTAAGCCAATTGGTTATATAACTGGCTAGCTAGATAAGCCACCTTGTTAATTCAGCTGGATAGCCAACTGGCTAGCTATGAAGCAAGCTACTTAATTCAACTGGCAAGAAAGCAGGTCAGCTAGTTAGGAGAGCAAGTTAACTCAGTTGGCTAACCAGTTGGCT
>NW_007088070.1:0-478 GCF_000164805.1 Carlito syrichta
GACAGCCATGGGATTCCTTGGTGGGGGAGGGAGTTGGGCGAGATCCGCTACAGGCTAGCAGACATGGGACCCCTGGGATCCACTGCGGCCCGACAGCCGTGGGATTCCTTGGTAGGGGGAGGGAGTTGGGCGAGATCTGCTACGAGCTAGCAGACATGGGACCCCTGGGGCCCGCTACAGCCTGGCGGCCATGGGAAGGTGTGAGAGAGATAAGGAGGAGGAAAGAACCTTTAGCTATAGCTTGGTGAGAGAAAAGGAAGCCTTCAGGGTCCACTGTGGCCATGAAGGCCAAGGCGGGGTGCGTTTCCACTTGCCCTGGGGCCGGAGGGGCTGCCGGATGATCAACGGCCAGTTCCCCCTGGGGATCCCGGGCAAATTTCAGGCTTCTGTGTCTGGGGAACTCACCTATCCAATGGTCGCTGGTGGATGCAGGTCAGGCGTTCAAAACAGTGGCGAAGGTCCGGGAGGGCTGGAGTGA
>NW_007088071.1:0-440 GCF_000164805.1 Carlito syrichta
TTCTTGCTATTGTGAACAATGCTGCAATAAACATACGTGTGCAGGTATTTTTTTTATAGAGTGATTTGTGTTCTTCCGGATATATTCCCAACAGGGGGATTGTGGGGTCGTATGGGAGGTTGACACTTAAAGCTTTTAGGAATTGCCACACTGCTTTCCACAGAGGTTGCACTCCCACCAACAGTTTAGAAGTATTCTCTCTTCTCCACACCCTCTCCAACAGCACTTATTCTTTGAGTTGTTGATAATTGCCATTCTGACTGGAGTTAGGTGGTATCTCAGTGTGGTTTTGATTTGCACTTCCCTGATGATTAGTGAGGTTGAACATTTCTTCATATGTCTGTTGGCTGCTCAGATGTTTTCCTTTGTGAAGTGTCTGCTCATGTCTTTTGCCCATTTTATAATGGGGTTGTTTGTTTTTTTCTTTTCAGCACGTTTGA
>NW_007088072.1:0-537 GCF_000164805.1 Carlito syrichta
TGGGGCCACGCAGCCAGCCTGCACCCCGGCTGCGAGAACGGAGGACCGCTCCTCCTCGCCCGGCCCAGGGCTGCCGCACCTGGCCAGTGCCCGGAAGGCCCTCCTGGGCCCGGCGTCGCGCAGGTGGAGCCCCACGCGCCGCAGGAGCAGCGCCGCCGGCTGGAAGAGGTGCACGCGGTACAGGACCGTCTCCAGGTCCGCGTAGAGGCGGCTGCGGAACCGCAGCTGCGAGTTGTACAGCACCTTGTACTGCCCGGGCTCCGACTGCGGAAGCCTGAAAGGGAAAGCCGAAAGTGAGAGCCTCCACGCGCCCTGCCGCCTCCAGGCACACTCAGCCGTTTGGCTGTCAGGCAGAGCTTTCGTTGTTGTTAAAAACAAGAGGAATGGGCCGCCGCAGTGGCTCAGCCGGCGTCCCAGCACTTTGGGAGGCCGAGGCGAGTGGATTGCCTGAGCCCGCGGGTTCGAGACCCACCTGGGAAACCTGGTGAGACCTCGGCTCTACAGTAAGTCAAAAAATAAGCCGGGTGTGGTGGCACC
>NW_007088073.1:0-514 GCF_000164805.1 Carlito syrichta
TCAACTCATTAAGTCAGTTGGCAATCCAGCTGGTTATGTAGTTAAAAAGCTAGTTAAGTCAGATGGCTAGCCATCTGGCTTGCTAGTTATTTTAGCTAGTTAAGCCAGCTGGATAGCTAGGTAGCTAGCTGGTTAAGTCAGCTAGTTAAGTAAGCTTGATAGCTAGTTAATTCAGCGAGTTGTCACCTGGCTAACCAGCTGGCTAGCTGAGTAGCTGGCTAGTTAAATCAACTAACTTGACAGTGAGCTACCTAGTTAAGTAACCTAGTTAAATCAGCTAACTAGCCAGTTTTTTAGCTAGGTAGCTAGTTGGGTAAGTCAACTGACAAGCCAGTGGGCTGCATAGGTAACTAGCTAGTTAACTCAACTGGCTATCCAGCTGGCTAACTAGGTAGCTAGGCAGTTAGGTCAACCTGTTAGCAAGCTGGTTAGCTAGTTAAGTCACCTAGTTAACTCAGCTGGCAAGACAGCTGGCTAACTAGGTAGCTAGATAATCAAGTCATGTGTATATCCT
>NW_007088074.1:0-412 GCF_000164805.1 Carlito syrichta
CCTAGGTCTGCGTCAGAGAGCGCGGTTGGAACTGGACCGAAGAACTCCTATGGAAATGCACCCAGTCTTCTTGCTCTGTATCTCCTTCCCTTGTAAGAGCAACACACAGACCTGAGCAGGTGGTCTTCATCCTGCACTTCCTGTAGTGACTTACCTGGCAGCAGATATTAACCTGGGGCTCAGTGAAGGAGCACTGATGCAACTGTGGCAAAGATCTCCTCGAGGGAATATCTGCAGTCTTCTGGCTCTGCATCTCCGTCCCAACATCAGCAGCATCCACAGAGCTGGGCACCTGTTCTTCATCCTGCAGTTCCTGAACTGACCTCTCTGACAGCATAGAGCAGGCTGGGGCCAGGTTACTGAGTGCTTTTGAAACTATAGCAAAGCATTCCTCAAGGAAATATGTGCAGTC
>NW_007088075.1:0-604 GCF_000164805.1 Carlito syrichta
ATCCTCCCGCCTCGGCCTCCCCGAGCGCTGGGACGACAGGCGCCAGCGGCCGTGCCGGCGTGTGATGTGTGTTTTCCACCGCAGTTGCGCGAAGTCTTCACAAGTCGATCGCTTTTTTCTTTTTTTTCTGAGTTGGAGTCTCACTCTGTCGCCCGGGCTGGAGGACAGGCCACCCAGCGTGGAGTGTCGCCCTGCTGGGCTCCGGCCGTCCTTCCGCCTCAGCCTCGCGAGGAGCTGGAACCACCGGTGTGCACTGCCACGCCCGGCTACTTTTTTAATTTGTTGTAGCCATAAAGACTTTTTTTTTCTTTTTTTTTCTGAGTTGGAGTCTCACTCTGTCGCCCGGGCTGGAGGGCAGGCCACCCAGCGTGGAGTGTCGCCCTGCTGGGCTCCGGCCGTCCTTCCGCCTCAGCCTTGCGAGGAGCTGGAACCACCGGTGTGCACTGCCACGCCCGGCTACTTTTTTAATTTGTTGTAGCCATAAAGACTTTTTTTTTCTTTTTTTTTCTGAGTTGGAGTCTCACTCTGTCGCCCGGGCTGGAGGGCAGGCCACCCAGCGTGGAGTGTCGCCCTGCTGGGCTCCGGCCGTCCTTCCGCCTCAGCC
>NW_007088076.1:0-575 GCF_000164805.1 Carlito syrichta
CAGAGTGAGACTCCAACTCAAAAAAACCAAAAAACAAAACAAAAAAAAAAAAAAAGAAAAAGAATATAATAAACTGAGCAAAATTCACATGTAATCCAATGCTAGCTTTGGTGGTATTTAGGTTTTATAACCATACAGTTTCAGCTATTAAAAAGTTTCTTTGCCAGGGTTGGTGGTTCATGCCTATAATCCCAGCACTTTGGGAGGCAGGGGCAAGAGGATTGCCTGAGCTCAGGGGTTCGAGACCAGCCTGAGCAACATGACAAGACCTCATCTCTACAATAAATCAAAAAACCAGCCTGGCATGGTGGCACATGCCTGTGGTTCCAGCTACTCGGAAGGCTGAGGTGAATGGATCGCCAGAGCCCAGAAGGTCAAGGCTGCAGTGGCTTTGAGCATGCCACTGCACTGTAGCCTGGGTGACAGACTAAGACTTCAACTCAAAAAAAAAAAAAAAAAGATTAAAAAATAATAATAAAAAGCCTCTTTGTTTCTGAAATTCCTACTGGAAAAACAACTGTGTTATTGAGCTCAGTGGCTCAGCCTGTAATCCCAGCGCTTTGGGAGGCTGAGGT
>NW_007088077.1:0-482 GCF_000164805.1 Carlito syrichta
GTGTCCCGGCGCCCTCTCACCGCCGCCCGGGCACCCGGCAGGGCCACACCGCGGCGGGAGACCACGAGGGACCAGCCAGAGCCCAGCGCGCATCCTCCGAAATCCCCGCGTTCCTGGACGGACCACCTCCACGGACCAGCCGCCTTGCGCCCGCTTTTAACAAAAGCACCTTTCCTTCTCAAAAACACAAGTGAACCACAGATCCCAGCAGGCCGAAGCGAGTCCCACACACATCCCCCTCGCCCCCCGCTCCGCGCCCACGCGATCCTCGCCCAGGGGTCTCCACGGCCCCGCGGGGAGCGCGCTGGGAGCTCCTTTGCCAGCTCTTTGGAAAGAAGGACCGGAGGGAAGCGATGGCGGACGCGGGTCGCCGAGGAGGGCTTTCATACTGACCCGAGGCGGCGGTGACGGTGGCTTCCCGGCGTCGGCGAGAGCCCCGCTTGCCCTGGCGACGGGCGCTGCGCTCCGGGGGCACCTGGCGG
>NW_007088078.1:0-660 GCF_000164805.1 Carlito syrichta
GCCTGGGGAGCTGTGGGGCTCAGCCGGCCCCGAGCACAGTTGGGAGGAGCCCGGCAGCCAGCCTGTGGCAGTGGCACCCAGCAGGGGCTTGGCCTGCAGGGGCGAGGAGAGGAGGGGAGCAGGAAGAACACTGGCCCCGGCCTCCCTCTCCACCTCTGGCCACCCCCACGGAGACCTTGGCTTGCATCAAGGGAAGAGCTTTGCTGGCGAGGCCGGCCGACAGCAGCTCCGAGGCCTGGAACCGGGGCTGGGCGTCCCCGGGGTCGCCCCTACCCTCGCCCACCCCATGCCACTCACAGGCCCTGCATGTGGCCTCTCCCACCATGCAGGGCTCCCAGGAGACACCCCCACCCCATCCCAGGGACTCTGCACCCCCTGCCCACCCTCATGCACGCCTCAAGGGAGGGTCAGCGGCGTCCCCAGCGGAGTTGCCGTCGCCTGCTGGGGACTGTCTGCGGACGGAGAGCAGCGTGTCCCCAGATGTCTTGGGTCTAGAGGCTGGTTCTGCCACTCCGAACTCTGAGGCCCCGGGAAGACAGGCTGGCTGGCTCCCCCAGAACCAAGCAGCCCACCTACGTGTCCAGCTCCCTAAGACGCCCGTCACTCAACCCAAGGTTGAGGCTCTGAGCAGACCCTCCCCGGAGCCTGCCCTTACAGATT
>NW_007088079.1:0-407 GCF_000164805.1 Carlito syrichta
TCCCCAGCAGCAGAGACTGCACTCACCCTGTTTTTTGTTGTTGTTGTTGTTTGTTTGTTTTTGAGTTGGAGTCTTACTCTGTCACCCAGGCTGGAGTGCAGTGGTATGCTCACGGCCACCCTAGCGTCGACCAGCTGGGCTCTGACGATCCTTCCGCCTCAGCCCTCCAAGTAGCCGGAACCACGGGAGCGTGCTATCATGCCCGGCTATTTGTTTTTTTTTTTAATTGTAGAGACGCGGTCTCACCATGTTGCCCAGGGTGGTCTTGAACCCGTGGGTTCAGGCAATCCTCTTGCTTTGGCCTCCCAAGGTGCTGGGATTACAGGCTTGAGCCACCGCACCTGGCCTCCTCCTCTGTTACCATCTGAGTAAATGCTCAGC
This sequence comes from Carlito syrichta, assembly GCF_000164805.1. Classification (NCBI taxonomy): domain Eukaryota; kingdom Metazoa; phylum Chordata; class Mammalia; order Primates; family Tarsiidae; genus Carlito; species Carlito syrichta. The sequence continues at coordinate 382 of NW_007088079.1, forward strand.
TCACCTACTATCTCTGATGCCAATAA
>NW_007088080.1:0-677 GCF_000164805.1 Carlito syrichta
TGCGGCTGCCGGTGCGGGCTGCGGCAGGTGGGCGCGCCGGCCCCGCGGAGCCGCCCAGCCGGTGACACCAGGCAGGCCTCTGACCGGGCCTGTGGCCCCAGCGGTCGCGTCTGTGCAGTGGGTCCAGCAGGCTTCGTTCTCAGAGCTCCCAGCAGGGTCCGGGCTGACCGCCAGGAAGGGGGTGGACGGCGGGCCAGCGGGCGACCCTGCACGGCGGAGGGGCTACGCTGGCGAGAGCCCACCCGCTCGGGACTCAGGCTGGGGCACCGGCGGGTGAGTCTCAGCGCCGGATGCTGCGCCTCTGCGGTCCGCTCCGGTGCCTGGCGGTGCGGCAGGCCTGTTTGCAGGACGCCGCGGGCCCTGCCGTGTGGCACCCGTGTCTCCTAGCCTCTTCCAGGGGTCCTGGAGATGGGAGTTCACTACAAGCTCACAAAAGTGAAGTGGCATTGAGAGGGAGATGGCAGCGGCAGCGTGGACCCCCACACAGGCTGCTGAACGCGGCCGGGCTAGAACCTGTGTCCCCTTGGCAGGTGAACACACGGGAGCTCCGGGAGAGGGAAGCTGGCTCAACCCAACAGGTGGCCAGACACGCAGCGCGTCGGGCTGTCTCTGCGCCAGGGGCGCAGGTGTGACACGCAGGGGCCCGGGAGCCGGGGCACGGACCACGCTGGCCGCAA
>NW_007088081.1:0-665 GCF_000164805.1 Carlito syrichta
GTAGTTAAACCAGCTGGCTAGCCATGTAGACAACTAGTTATCTAGCTTGTTAAGTCAGCTGGCTAGCCAGCTATCCAGCAAAGTAGCTAGTCAGCTAGTTACTCAGTTAGCTAGTTAAGTCAGTTAGCAGCTAGCTAACTATTCAGCTAGCTAGTAAGGTCAGCAAGCTAGAGAGTTAGCTTGTTTGCTAGCCAGTTATGTTAGCTAGATAGCCAGCTATCTAGTCAGCTAGCTAGTTAAGTCAGCTAGTAAATCAGTTAGTTACTTAGCTAACTGGTCGGCTAGCAACTCAGTTATCTAGTCATATAACTAGTAGACTCACTCACTTTCCATCAGGTCAACTAATTATTCAGCTGGCTCACCTGCAAACCATTCAGCAAACCAGTTGGCTCACTCGGCAGCTAACAGGTCAACAAAATTTTTGGCTCTCACAGAGACCAACAGATCAGCTAACTAATCGGCTTGCTCACCAGCTGACTAGTTAAATCACTCGGTCAACTCACTCGCCAATCATCAGTCAGCTCGCTCGCTGACTGACAAGTTAAGGCAGCTCACATGTTGGGTCATTCGCTGGCCGACTAGCTAAGTCAGCTCACCGGTCGACTCATTCACCGACTGACGAGTTAACTCTTCTGACCATTTGGCTCACTTGCTAGCTGACTAAA
>NW_007088082.1:0-476 GCF_000164805.1 Carlito syrichta
ACTCACCTCAGCCTCCCAAGGCGCGGGATTACAGGCTGAGCCACCGAGCCCAGCTGGAAGTTTCTTACTACTGCCAATCCCTCCCTCCCTCCCCTGGCAGTTTCCCACTGCTGCCAATTCCACATCCCCCTCCCCTGCAGTTTCCCACTACTGCCTATCCTGTCTTTCTCTTATCATGTTTTCAAGGTTTATCCATGTGGTAGCATGGATCAGTACCACATTCCTTTTTAAGGCTGAATAAGATTCCACTGTATAAATAAACCACAATTTGTTTATTAATTCATCAATTGATAGATAACACTCACACTTTAAGAGATATTATCTATGTATTACTTTTATTCACTGTAATCACATGTGTCTGGACACTGATGGTAAACACTTTGAGCACCTCCTCTTTTATATATATATAATTTTTTTTTTTTTTTGAGTTGGAGTCTCACTCTGCCGCCCAGACTGGAGTGCAGTGGCCGCTCCCG
>NW_007088083.1:0-704 GCF_000164805.1 Carlito syrichta
CTTTCCATTCCATTCCATTTGTCTCCATTCCATTCCTCTCATTCCATACCATTCTTCTCCATTCCATTCCATTCCTAGCTGCTCCTTTCCATACCTCCCCATTCCATTCCATTCCATTCCATTCCATTCCATTCCCTTCCTCAGTTTCCATACCATTTTTCTCAATTCCGTTCCATTCCATTCCATTCCTCAGTTTCCATACCATTTTTCTCCATTCCATTTCATTCCAATATTTTCCTTTTCATTCTGGTCTTCTCCTTTCCATTCCATTCCATTTCTTTCCGTTCCATTCCATTCCATTCCTTTCCATTCGTGTCCTCTCCATTCAATTTCTCTCCATTCTATTCCTCTCTATTCCATTCCATTCCTTTCCACTCTTCTCCATTTCTCTCCATTCCATACGTCTCCTTTCCTCTATGTTCCATTACATTCCAATCCATTCCATTGCATTCCATTCCTCTGCATTCCATACCATTCGACTCAATTCTATTCCATTCCATTCCATTCCTCTCAATTCCTCTCGATCCATTCTGCTCCATTCTTACACATTCCTTTCCAAACCATTCATTCGATTCCATTCCTCTCCATTCCATTCCACTCCATTCCATTGCGTTCCATTCCCTTCCATTCCATTCCATTCCATTTTTTCCACTCCATTCCATTCTATTCCACTCCATTCCAATGCATTCCTCTCCATCCCCTTC
>NW_007088084.1:0-472 GCF_000164805.1 Carlito syrichta
GGGCGACAGAGTGAAACGCCAACTCACCCCCCCCCAAAAAAAAAAAGAGACAAGGGTCTCACTCTGTCACCCAGGCTAGAATGCAGTAGCGGAATCAGCTCACTGCAGCCTCAAACTCCTGAACTTAAGCGATTTTCCCACCTCAGCCTTCTGAGTAGCTGGGACTACAGGTGCATGCCACCATACCTGGCTAATTTTTTAAAAGTTTTTTAGACACAGAGTCTTGCTATGTTGCCCAGGCTGGGATTATGCTAGCTCTAATTTCCAAAGGAACCAATTCATTTCTGGGCCCCCATTTTAGTCCCCAAACTTCGACATGAAGGTAAAAATTTTGTCTGTCTTGGGTAGAATTTCTCTGGTTGCAGTCAGGCATGGTGGCACACGCCTATAATCCCAGCACTCTGGGAGGCCAAGGCGAGAGGATTGCCTAAGCCCAGGGGTTCGAGACCAGCCTGGGCAACTTGGTGAGACC
>NW_007088085.1:0-588 GCF_000164805.1 Carlito syrichta
AGGGTCAATAACTTGGACAGCCTTCAATGAGGAGTGCCAGTCACTGGGGCACTCTTTACACAGCAGACCAGTCACTGGTCAACCAGCAATCTATGAGGGCCAGTCATTGAGGTACTCATTACAGATACATTCCATTAAATGAGGCACCATTCACAGAGAATAGTTAGCCACAGGAGCACCGATGAGAGAGGAAGGCCACAGAGTGAGTCACCAAACACAGAAGAGAGACAGTCACTGAGACACACATCACAAAGGAGATTCAGTCACTGAGTTACCCATCACAAAGGAGGGCCAATACTTGGGAAAGATTTAATAGAAGAGGGCCACTTACTGGTCCAACCATCACAGATAAGGCCCATTCAATGAGGAAAGGCAATCACTGTAGTATCTCTAAGTGAGGAAGACTTGTCACTAAGCACCCATGTGGAAGTTCAGTCAGTCATGGTCGAACCCCTAAAAGAAGAGGACTAGTCACTGAGACACCTAGTTAAACAGAAGAGGGCTTGACACTCTGGCAACAATAACAGAGGTGAGTCAGTCACTGGGGCACCCATATAGAGGAGGGAGTTTCAAATGGAGGAGGGAGGT
>NW_007088086.1:0-639 GCF_000164805.1 Carlito syrichta
CCGCCTGTGGCTGGGGGTTCTCCGGCCCGGCCAGCACCTCCCCTGCTGCCCACAGGGGACACGGATGGGGTCCTGTCCTCTGGGAGGTTCCGCCACACGGGGACCCCATTCCACCGGCCCATCCATCCCGTGACCCCTGTCCCACCGGCCTGTCCACCCCCAAGACCCCGTTCCACTGGCCCATCCACCCTGTCTGCCCCGGGCCCATGCCTGCTCCCGGGGCCGTGGCCGCCCCTGCATATGGCTGCTCCTCCGCCTCCCCTGAGCTGATGCCATGTCCCCGGCCTGTCCACCCCCACGCTCCACGGGGCCCACCAGAGCCTCAGACCCTGGGACAGGGTGGCCGAGCGGACGTGCATGCTGGCCAGCCCTGGCCTGTCTGCCTGCCTGGCAAGGGGCTCCCCGAGCTGAGGAACGAGGTCAGACCCCAGGCCGGCATCACGCCCTGGCCCAGCGGGTCCAGCCCCCAGGCTCCCGGCCACCGGTGCCTGCACTCCCAGGGTCCCGCCCCTGCCTCTGCTCAGCTGTACCCTGGGGTGACGCAGCCCTGTGTCCTCACTCACCTGCCCCTCAAGACCCAGCTGACAGGCCCCACCCTCCCCCTGTGGACGAAACCCCTCGCCCGCCCGCCTGCCACGG
>NW_007088087.1:0-494 GCF_000164805.1 Carlito syrichta
AAAAAAAAAAACATAAAGAGAAAAAAAGCATAAAGAAAGTCAAGGAACGCTCTGTGGGCCGCCACCTTGTGGCAGGCCTGCTCCCACCACTCCTGCTCTCCGTGTCCCTCCCAAAAGGCATTTGTCGCTGTCGGTGTCCAGTGACTTCTCACCCTGCCTTTGATCCTGGCTGGTGTGGTTGGGCTGTGAGTCCTGCCTGGGACAGAGCAGGAAAGTGTTCCTGATCAGTCAGATTCCACATCTTGGCTTTCAGTACTTCTGTCTCCAGAAAGTCTTCAGGTCAGGGCCCTTTCCTTGGGAATAGAGCCTGGGCCCCACCTGGGTCTGGGAGCCTGAGGTCGGTGGCACTTTGACTTTCAGTTTCCTTTGTGACTGTCTCTGATCTGCTGAAGCCCTAGAAGAGAGACAGAACAGACACTTTAATCCCCCTTTCTTTCTTTTTTTTTTTTTTTTTTGAGTTCGAGTCTCACTCTGTCGCCCAGACTGGAGTGCAG
>NW_007088088.1:0-603 GCF_000164805.1 Carlito syrichta
CCGCCAGTGCCTGGGGCGAGCCGTGGCCTCCTCCGAGGCAGCAGAGCTGCGTGGCCTCCTCCAAGGTGGCGGAGGCACCACCGCCCCCCCGAGGTGGCAGAAACTCTGCCCCCCCTCTGAGGCAGTGGAGGTGCCACCACCCTTCCTCTGAGGTGGTGGAGGCACTGCCGCCCCCCCTTCGAGTCAGCAGAGGCACCACCTCCCCCCTCTGAGGTGGCGGAGCCACCGTTGTATTCCCACTCTGAGGCTGCTGAGCCTCCACCTCCTCCTCCTCCAAGGCAGCCGAACCTCCACCTCCTCCCCTGAGTTAGCCAAGCCTCTGCCTCCTACTCCAAGGCAGCAGAGCCTCTGCCTCCTCCCCTGAGGTGGCTGAGCCTCCACCTCCTCCTCCGAGGAGGCCCAGGCTCTGCCTCCTCTTCCGAGGCGACCCAGCCTCCACCTCCACCGAGGCAGCCAAGCAGCCACTTCCTCTGAGGCAGTCGCTGCACAGAGGCGGCCATTACACACTGCACCGCCTGTGCCAGTGGCCCAGCCGCTACCCTTGCTGCTGCCACTGCCACCAAGGCAGACATTCCACATTCCACCATCAGGGCCTCAGGGGCG
>NW_007088089.1:0-485 GCF_000164805.1 Carlito syrichta
CGGCTGGCTAGCCGTCTGGCTAGCTAGTTAATTCAGTGAGTTAAGTGAGCTGTCTAGCCGGCTGACTAGCTAGGTGGCTAGCTAGCTAAGCCAGCTGGCTTGCTGGATGGCTATCTAGTTAAGTAAGCTAGTTAACTAAGCTTATTAGCCGGCAGTGTAGCTAGGTGGCTGGAAGGTTAAGCTGGCGGTTTAGCAGCCTGGTCAGGTTGGTGGCCTGCTATTTAAGACAGCTGGCTAGCTGGATGTCCAGCAGGGTGGCTGGCTAGTTAATCCAGCTGGCTATCCGACTGTCCAGGCAGCTGGATGGCTACTTAAGCTGGCTGGCTATCCACCTGGTAGCCCATTAGTTAGCTAGCCGACTGCCTAGCCAGCTACCCAGCCAGGTAGCTAGCTAGTTAAGCCAGCTGGCAAGCCATATAGACAACCAGTTATCTAGCTCGTTAAGTCAGCTGCCTAGCCAGCTAGCTAGTTAAGTCAGCTAGCAA
>NW_007088090.1:0-409 GCF_000164805.1 Carlito syrichta
AAAAAAAATAGCTTCCCTGTCATCTTAAGGCTTCTGCATGGAAGGTTTAATTATGTGAAATCCTGAGTTATTGGGGAGGCAGTATCATGTAGTGATGAGCAGTGCACTGTGTAGTCTTGTCCCAAGAGCACTAAAATTTACTGTTCCCTGTCATGGCAAGTAACTGAAACCTCATATTCACAATAAATCAAAAAATTAGCTGGGTGTGGTAGCGCACACCTGTAGTTCAGGCTACTCAGAAGGATCGCCTAAGCCCAGCAGGTCAAGGCTGGCAGTCACAGCACTCCAGCCTGGGCAACAGTGAGACTCCAACTCAAAGAAAAAAAAAAGGCCGGGCTCGGTGGCTCAGCCTGTAATTCCAGCACTTTGGGAAGCCGAGGAGAGTGGCCTGGGCAACCCGCGAGACCTC
>NW_007088091.1:0-492 GCF_000164805.1 Carlito syrichta
CACCGGAACGCACGAGTGAACACACATCCATTCATTCCACAGCACTTCTCCGACGCCCGTGTCCTCGGGACTCTGGCCGGCTGGGAACAGGCAGGTGAAGAAATGCAGCCGCGCTGACTCAAAAAAAAAAAATTTTTTTTCTGGAGAGATGGGGGCGTCTCACTGTGTTGTCCAGTCTGGCTTCGAACTCCTGACCGCAAGCAATTCTCCCACCTTGGCCTCCCAAAATGCTGGGATGACAGGCGTGAGCCCCCGCACCCTGGGTGACGTTAGGTGAATTTTTTTTTTTGAATTGGAGTCTCACTCAGTCGCCCAGACTGGAGGGCAGTGGCCGCTCCCGGCCACCGCAGCTCGGCCCGCTGGGCTCCGGCGATCCTTCCGCCTCAGCCTTCCGAGTAGCCAGAACTACAGGCGCGCGCTACCACACACGGTTGATTTTTTTATTTATTGTAGAGATGAGGTCTCGCTGCCCAGGCGGGTCTCGAACCCGCG
>NW_007088092.1:0-494 GCF_000164805.1 Carlito syrichta
CTGTCTTTTGATATACTGAATTTGGAATCCAAATCGACAGGAAAAGTCAGGGCATCTTACAGAGAATAAAAAGGAAATCTGGTGTAGGCGTTCTCATTTTCTGGAATATACAGAGTCTCTTGATAAGGTTTAATCAGCAATCTTGGCTTCTGGGTCCTCACATTTTCAGAACTACCTGTTCCATGGATATGCTAAGTCTGTTATTATAGATCCTCATGATTTTTCTGGTCGTCTTGTTAGTTGTAATCAAGGATTTGGCCCTAGAAATCTTTTTGTTTCCTGGGACCATCTATGACCATAATCATATTCCCCACAGAAAAAAGGTACATTGGTACAAAATTCCTCGATTCATGTTACCTCAAATTATAGAAAATACTTGTGAGTGGGTAGGTAGGAATTGGGGTTTTGTGGTTGGAATATTCCACATTTTGGGAAGGTCTTGTGAAGGGGAACTAGGAATCTTGAATTCCAGTTCCCAAAGAAAAATATGGACG
>NW_007088093.1:0-442 GCF_000164805.1 Carlito syrichta
GTGCATGGGGATAGATAAGGGTCCTGTTTCAATCTTCTGCATGTGGTCAGCCAGTTTTCCCAGCACCATTTACTGAATAGGTTCTCTTCTCTCAGAGATTGTTGGTGGAGGTTTTGTTGAAGATGAGTTGATTGAGAAATTGAGGATTTGCTTCCAGAATCTCTATCCTGTTCCCTTGGTCTGTATGCCTGTTCTTGTACCAATACTAGGTGGGTTTGATTATAGTAAAGTTTGAAGTCTGGAAGTATAATACTTCCTGCTTTTTCTTTTGCTAAGGATTGTTTTGAATGTGGTCATGTATGTTTCCATATGAATTTCTGTATTGTCATTTCCAGGCCTGAGAAAAATGATGCTGGTAATTTAATGGGTATTGTATTGAATCTGTAGATTGCCTTTGGTAGGATGGACATCTTAACAATGTTGATTCTTCCTATCCATGAAC
>NW_007088094.1:0-482 GCF_000164805.1 Carlito syrichta
ACCAAAGGTGGGGTGGTCGTTTGGGTTGTCCTGATCTTGTATCTGAAGGAGATTTGCCTAGGGGTGATGGGATAGGCTGCTGTTTGTCCTGCAGTAGAATGTCTGAATGCTTGCTAATCGCTACACTGAGGCACAAAGACTAAGAATAAGCTAAGTTTCTTCTAGGTTTCTATAGGTACCTTTTAGAGGCGAAAGGACTGCCTCAGCCTTTCGAGACCAGCCTAGGCAACTTAGCGAGACCTCACTTCTACAACAAATCAAAAAATTAGCCGGGCATGGTGGTGCATGCTTGTAGTTCCAGCTACTTGGAAGGCTGAGGCAGAAGGATTGCCAGAACCCAGCAGGTTGGGGCTGCAGTGGCCGTGAGTCTGTGTGCCACTACACTCCAGCCTGGGCAACAGAGTGAGACTCAAAAAAAAAAGAAATTACAGAAACGGTATATGTGCTTGAAGAAAACTAAAAAAAAAAAAAAAAAAAAAAAA
>NW_007088095.1:0-409 GCF_000164805.1 Carlito syrichta
AACTAATTAAATCAGCTAACTGGTTAAGTCAGCTAGTTAATTCAAGTGGATAGCCAACTCACTTGCTAGGTAGCTAGGTAGCTTATTCACCTGGCTAGCCAGCTGGATTGTTGGTCAAGTCAGCTAGTTAAGTCAGCTGGCTCACCACTTGGCTAGGTAGGTTGCTAGCTAATTAAGTCAGCTGACTATCTGGCTGGCTAGCTAGTTAATTTGGCAAGGTAAGTGAGCTGGCTAGACGGCTGGCTTGGTAGTTAGCTATCTAGACAAGTCAGCTTGCCAGCCAGCAGTCTAGCTGTTAAATTCAGCTAGTTAAGTCAGCTGGTTAGGTTGCTGGCTAGGTTGGTATCTAACTAGTTAAGTTAGCTGGCTAGCCAGCTTGCTAGCTTAAGTCATCTAGCAAGTAACCTGG
>NW_007088096.1:0-408 GCF_000164805.1 Carlito syrichta
CCACTGCACTCCAGTCTGGGCGACAGAGTGAGACTCCGACTCAAAAAAAAAAAACATTGTTCTAACAGAGGGGAACAAAATTTGGAAAGACTAATATAGATAATTTTCTTTTAATCATAATCAACTTAATCACATACAAAATTCCTTTCATAAGTTCCCCTTCACAAACTTCTTCAACTTAGAGCATCTACAACATGTGTGGACTCTGTTTTCTCTATACTTCTCCTCATTCCTAAATAATCATTTTACTTCAGGACAAAAATTTACCATACAAAATTCTTTTGCACAAGAAATCATTCTCTTTTCTTTATAACCCTCCTTACCAAGAACACACCTTCACGCCCATAATTTTCTTTTCTTTTTTTTTTTTTGAGTTGGAGTCTCACTGTGTCGCCCAGACTGGAGTGC
>NW_007088097.1:0-503 GCF_000164805.1 Carlito syrichta
AAAGCCATCTATGAGAAACCCATAGCCAGCATACTCCTAAATGGACAAAAATTGGAACCATTTCCCCTGAAATCTGGAACAAGACAAGGATGTTCACTCTCACCCCTCCTGTTCAATATAGTATTGGAAGTCCTGGCTAGAGTAATCAGAAAAGAAAAGGGAATCAGGGGTATCCAAATAAGAAAAGAAGAAGTCAATTTATCTCTCTTTGCAGATGACATGATCGTGTACCTTGAAAACCCAAGAGAATCTGTCAAAAACCTGCTTACACTGGTAAAGGCCTTGCCAAAGGCTCAGGATGTAAAATAAATGTGCAAAAGACAATCGCATTTTTCTACACCAATAATAAACAAAGGGAAATACAAATAAAAAACACAACTTCATTCACAATAGCGACACAAAAAATGAGATACCTTGGCATCTTCCTAACCAGAAACGTGAAGATCTTTACAATGAAAACTAGAAAACACTGCTCAAAGAAATCAAAGAGGACACAAACAAGT
>NW_007088098.1:0-439 GCF_000164805.1 Carlito syrichta
GTGCTATTATCAGACAAACCCTGTAAGCTAGAGGAGCTTTTATTTATTTATTTTTCTTTTTATTTTCTTTTATTTATTTTTTAAACATTTTATTATAAAGATGTGGGGTACAATTCAGGATTAGGTATACAAACGTTGATTATGCAGGTACTCTTGCTGATGATATATGCTCCTCCTTCCCCTAGCAGTTTCTCTCATCTGTCAATCCCACCCCCACTCCCCTGACAGTTTCCCACTACTGCCAATCCCTTTCTAATGTATTATAATTTTTCAAGGTCCGATTATGAGTGAGAACATATGGCACTCTATTATTTGTTTCTGTGATAGATCACTGTGTATGATCGACTTTAAATCCATTCAAGTTGCTGCGAAGTCCATATGTTTGTCCTTCTTTATGGCTGCATAATATTCCATTGTGTATATGTACTACATTTAAAAA
>NW_007088099.1:0-479 GCF_000164805.1 Carlito syrichta
GCCACACTGTTTTCCACAGAGGCTGTACTAGTTTACACTCCCACCAACAGTGTAGAAGTGTTCCCTTTTCACCACACCCTCTCCAGCGTCTGTTGTTTTCTGAGTTATTAATGACGGGCCATCCTGAATGGAATTAGGTGGTATCTCAGTGTGGTTTTAATTTGCATTTCTTTGATGACTACTGAGGATGAGCATTTTCTCATGTATCTGTTGGCTGCTCGCAGTACATATTCTTAGACACGGCTTTTGGTACATGCCCTTGCAGGTATTTCTGTGAGTGTAGGTAATGGTGAAACTACGAGATCGTAGGATGTGTACGTGTGTGTTCCACTTTAGGGGATGCCCCCAAACAAGCTTCCAAAGTGATTGTGCCAACTTCCAAAGCTATATCCTCATAGATTGAAGAGGGATTCAGGACAGATATGGAGCTACAAGCCAAGCGTGGTGACTCACACTTGTAATCTTTTTTTTTTTTTGAG
>NW_007088100.1:0-475 GCF_000164805.1 Carlito syrichta
AGACCCGCCTGGGCAATTTGGCGAGCCCTCATCTCTACAATAAATCAAAAAATTAGCTGGGTGTGATAGTGCGTGCCTGTAGTTCCAGCTACTTGGAGGGCTGAGGTGGAAGGATTGCCAGAGCCAGCTGGTCGAGGCTGCGCTGGCCGGGAGCCTGCCACTGCACTCCAGCCTGGGCGACAGATTGAGACTCCAACTAAATAAATAAATAAGTAAGAGAAAAAAAACGTCCTGAAGTCCTTCCCAGGTTCATTTTATGCTGTCTAGGTGGAGGTGCTAACCAGTTGGATATTTTTTTCCAGATGTATTTGAAGTCCTTGAAAGGGCAGGATTCTGAGTGGTTTGTGCTAAAAGCTTCCCTCTTTTTTTTTTTGTTTGTTTTTTGTTTTTTTGAGTTGGAGTCTCACTCTGTTGTCCAGACTGGAGTACAGTGGCCACTCCCGGCCACTGCAGCCTCGACCTGCTGGGCTCCGGC
>NW_007088101.1:0-441 GCF_000164805.1 Carlito syrichta
GTGCAGTGGCCACTTCCGGCCACCGCAGCCTCGACCTGCTGGGCTCTGGCGATCCTTCCGCCTCAGCCTTCCAAGCAGCTGGAACTACAGGCTGAGCCACTGAGCCCAGCTAGTCCCTTATTTTCAAGAGACCAGCTAGCACTGACAGCCCAGACAATGCTGTGCTCTGGGGGTGTAGACACCATTGTGTCCTATACCGGGTGAAGAAGAGCTCACAGGTCTGTTCAGTGTATGTCATCTCACTGTTTATTTGTGGTGAGAACATTTAAAATCTGTTAGCAATTTTGAAATAAACAATGTTATTAGTTATAGTCACCTTGCTGTACACTAGGTCACCAGAACTTAACTCTTCAAACAAACTTAGTGCTCTTGGACTAGCATCTCCCTTTGCCCTGCTTCTCTACCCCCAGCCTCTGGTAACTTCCATTCTATTCTCCTATG
>NW_007088102.1:0-791 GCF_000164805.1 Carlito syrichta
GCCAGAAATTTAAGGCAGCTGGCTAGCTAGGTAGCTAGCTGGTTAAGTCAGCTAGTTAAGTCAGCTTGCTAGCTAGTTAAGTCATGGAGTTAAGTCAGCTGGCTAGCCAGGTGCCTAGCTGGGTAGCTAACTAATTAAATCAGCTGGCTAGCTAGTTAGCTAACTAGTTAAGTCAGCTAACCTAGTTAAGCCAGCAACTTAAGTAACTAGTAAACTAACTGACTTAACTAGTTAACTAACTAGTTAACTAACTAACTAGTCAGCTAGCTAGTCAACTAACCAGTTAACTAACGAGTCAACTAACCAGCTAGCTAACTAGTTAACTAACTAACTCTTTAACTAACTAACTAGTCAACCAACTAGTTAAACTATTTAACCAGCTAACCAACCAGTTGACTAGTTAGAGAGTCAACTTGTTAACTAGTTAACCAACTAGCTAGATAACCAACTAACTAGTTAACTAACCAACTAACAAGTTAGCTAACTAACTAACAAGTTAGCTAACGAGCTAACTAAACACTTAACTAACTAGTTAACCACGTGGCTTAATTAACTGGTTAACAAGCTAGATAATTAAGTGACTTAATTAACTAGTTAACTAACCGACTTAACTAGTTAACTAACAGACTTAACTAACTCGTTAAGTTACTAGTTAACTAACTGACTTAAGTAACTCATTAAGTAACTCGTTAAGTAACTAGTTAACTATCTGACTTAACTAGCTCGTTAAGTAACTAGTTAACTAACTGACTTAACAACTCGTTAACTAACTCGTTTTATTTTCTGAAATG
>NW_007088103.1:0-408 GCF_000164805.1 Carlito syrichta
CACAGGAAGTCAGTGGCTGGGGAGCCCAGGGGATGTATCTGTTATAGGCAGACCCGGGAATTCAAGAAAGAAGGGGCAGAGGGTGTGCAGAGGGTGAATGGAGTACAGTGAATTGGGATTATATTTTTATAGCATTTTTATAGAATTTTGAATTCTTTTTGTTTTAAACTAAATTTAAAGTTATACATTGTAAGAATTGGTATATTTTATATCTATTTTGAATATATTATATAATACGTTGTGCTATATATTATATTTATATATTTATATTATATATAATTTTTTCTGAGTCAGAGTCTCACTGTCGCCCAGGCTGGAGTGCAGTGGCACAATCAAGGCTCACCGCAGCCTCTACCTCCTGTGCTCAGGCAATCTTTCTGCCTCAGCCGCCCAAGTAGATGGGATTGC
>NW_007088104.1:0-489 GCF_000164805.1 Carlito syrichta
GTAGAGATGAGGTCTCATCAAGTTGCCCAGGCGGGTCTTGAACCCGCGGGCTCAGGCAATTCACTCACCTCGGCCTCCCAAAGTGCTGGGATTACAGGCTGCCACCAAGCCCGGCCCATTAATCTCATATAACAGAAATGTCTTAGAAAGGAGATCTTAAATTAGGTCAATGTCATGGTTAAGCAGATGGAATCCATAATCTCCGTGAAAAATCCATTCTGGTATTAACTGTTAAAGTCAGGACAGCAGGCTGGCTCGGTGGCTCAGCCTGTAATCCCAGCACTTGGGAGACCAAGGCGAGTGGATTGCCTGAGCCCATGGGTTCGAGGCCTACCTGGGCAACTTGGTGAGACTTCATCTCTACAAAAAATCAAAAAAACTAGCTGGGCGTGGTAGTGCACGCCTGTAGTTCCAGCTACTTGGAAGGCCGAGGTGGAAGGATCGCCAGAGCCCAGCAGGTTGAGGCTGCAGTGGCCAGGAGCATGCCAC
>NW_007088105.1:0-472 GCF_000164805.1 Carlito syrichta
GGCCGTGAGCGTGCCACTGCACTCCAGCCTGGGCGACAGAGTGAGACTCTGACTTAAAAAGGCAACATACAGAATGGGAGAAAATATCTGCAAAAAATCTATCTGATAAGAGATTCATATCCAGGATACAGAGAGAGCTCCTAAAACCCAACAACAAAAAACTGAATTTGATTTTTAAAAAAGGCAAAGGAGTCAGGCTCAGGGGCTCAGCTTGTAATCCCAGCACTTTGGGAGACTGAGATGAGTGGGTTGCCTGAGCCTGTGGGTTCGAGACCCACCCGGACAACTTGGTGAGACCTTGTCTCTACAATAAATCAAAAAAATTAGCTGGGTGTGATACTGCATGACTATATTCTGGCTACCTGGAAGGTTGAGGCAGAAGAATCGCCGGAGCCCAACAGGTGGAGGCTGCAGTGGCTGGGAGCGGCCACTGCACTCCAGTCTGGGTGACAGAGTGAGACTCCAACTCAAA
>NW_007088106.1:0-2759 GCF_000164805.1 Carlito syrichta
GTTCCGGATCCACGGAACGGGACTCGAAACAGAAATTCTGCTGAATTCGAGAAAACGCTCTTGTTCGGTGTCTCCCGCCCCCCAGCCTGCTGGCATGCTGGAAGCAGCGATCGCCGGGAGGTCTGACGCCGCACTCTGGCCTCGACACTCAGCCTGAGGGGCGAGGATGGACGGACGGTGGCCGGGAGGCTCAGCCAGGGAGCCCCAGCAGGAGCCCATGGGGTCAAGGCAGCCGCCGTGGGGTCAGGACCGAGGCAGGCTGGGCAGTGGCTCTGAGCCCTGGACGGCGTGGCCTCCGCTCACAAAGCCCGGGGGCAGAGCCGGGCAGCCTCCGCGGCCGGGCGGACCCTGTCCCCCGCACACCCTGGTCTGTCCCATCGGCGACTCCGGCTGCCGCACCCTGAGATCCACCAAGGGTTCGAAGGCCACCCGCGTCCTCACGTCCACAGCAGCACGACTCACGGAGCCAGAGGTGGAGCGCCCCGGTGTCCGTGACGCGTGGTCCACGCACACGGCGGAGTATTGCTCGGCCGTGAATAGGAGCAAGCCCCCGGGGACACACGCCGCGCATGGGCGAGCGTCGGACCACCACGTGGGGTCGGAAGCCAGACACAGAGAGCGGATCCGTGGGGTCCATCCGTATGATGGGTCCCGGCGGACCGGGCCACAGAAAGCAGTGCCAGGGCTGGGGACAGTGGGCCGGGTTTCCGCCTTGCCAGATGCAGACGTTCCGATCGTGGTGGCGACGGCCACGCTGCCCAGTGACGGTCCTTAAGCCGCAGGAATGCACCCTCAAAGACGGTTAAGCGGGTACGTTCCCCGTCACGTGTATCTTCCTACAGTTGGAACTAGTCCACCGAGCCGTGGCCGCCGGTCCCAGCGCATGGCTCCCACCGGCCCAGGGCACAGTGTCAGTCACTGGGACTAGTGCAGTAGCCTCCCCCGGTCCTGCGGCTTCCACCCTCATTCCCACAGTCCGGTCTCCACGTGGGCCAGGGCACCTGCCACGCCCGGCAGGATGTGTCACGTGGTTCCTCTGCCCCCTCACCTGCTGCAGGTCTTCAGTCTCTGGAGTGAAAGCCGGCCCTGACCACAGCCCAGGACCCCAGGACCTGACCCCACCTCCTCCACTCTGGCCCGATTCCTCCTCTCCCCTCCCTCACCTGCTCTGGCCTCCCGGACTGCACCAAGCACATGCCTGTCCCGGGGCCTTTGCACGGCTGTCGCCTCTTCCCAGAACACCCTTCCTCTGGCTGCCGCTTGGGGCTTCCTCACCGCTGTCAGGTCGTTTCTCCAATGTGACATTCTCTGGCCTCCCTTCCCCGGCCTCCCCATGTGAGCTCACACCTGACCCCTGGGGCCCTTCCCACCCTCCTGGCTTTCTTTTTCTTCATAGATGTTAAGTAAAATTCACACGAGGTCGTTGGTTAGGACAGGGCGCCCACACTCGGCCCCAGGAGACGGGATCAGAGTGGAGTCACTCAGGGCAGAGGCCACAGGATCCCACTGAACTGAGAAGTGGGGCAGCTTTCGCCGGGTGTGGTGGCTCGTGCCTGGAATCCTAATGCTCTGAGAGGCTGAGGCGAGAGGATCGCTTGAGCCAGGAGTTCAAGATCAGCCTGGACGACATAGCGAGATCCCATCGCCACAAAAAATAATAATGAAAGTAGCTGAGTGTGGTGGTGTGCACCTGCCATCCCAACACTTTGGGAGACCAAGGCAGAAGGATCACTTGAGCCCAGGAGTTCAAGACCAGCCTGGGCAGCTTGGTGAGCTCTTGTCCCTAAAAAAAATCGAAAAATTAGCCGGGTGTGGTGGCACATGCCTGAAGTCCCAGCCACTTGGGAGGCTGAGGCTGGAGGATTGCTTGAGCCCAGGAGTTTGAGGCTGCAGTGAGCTGGGAGCAAGCTGCTGTGCTCCAGCCTGGGCCACAGTGAGACCCCGCCTAAAAAAGAAACAAAAAATGGTTCAGCCTGTTATCCCAGCACTTTGGGAGGCTGAGGTGAGTAGATTGCCTGAGCCCGCGGGTTCGAGACCCGCCTGGGCAACTTGATGACACCTCATCCCTACAACAAATCAAAAAATCAGCCGGGTGTGGCAGCGTGTGCCTGGAGTTCCAGCTCCTCGGAAGGCTGAGGCGGAAGGATGGCCGGAGCCCAGCAGGTCGAGGCTGTGGTGGCCGAGAGCGGCCACTGCACTCCAGTCTGGGTGACAGAGGGAGACTCCAGCTCCAAAAAAAGAGAAAGAAACCAAAAATCCCAAAGCCAGGAGATGTCCAGCAGCCAGCGGAAAGGCCCGTCGGCCGGAGCGGGGACAAGGACACGCCCTGTGCCCGGACCCTGCAGGGAAAGTGGCGGAGGCGCCCTGCTTTTCGCCCCCTCGGTGCTCCCGGCTGAGTGCCCCGATCGGATCGCGTGGCTTTCCCGCAAGCCGTCCAGGCCTCGGTCCACACAGCCCCTTCCTGGACACAAGCCTGACCCCGCCCCAGGGCCTCTGTGCGGGCGGCTGCTCCGTGGAGACCTGGGTGCAGCCTTCAAGGCTCAGGGCTCGGCCTGGCCTCCCCCAGGGGGCCTCCCTGACCTCCCCTGGGTCCTGCCTCGGCTGTTGGCCCACTGCTGCTCCTGGGCCTCGCCACGTCTGAGCGTGCTCACTTGTGGGTCCGTGTCCATCTCCTCTCTGGGCGCAGAGGCCCTGCCGGCCTCGTCCTGTGGGCGGCGTGTGTGTGTGTGTGTGTGTGTGTGTGTGTGTGTGTGTGTGTG
>NW_007088107.1:0-502 GCF_000164805.1 Carlito syrichta
AGCCAGTTTGGTAGCCAGCTCACTTAACTAGCTCGCTACCTATCTAGCCAGCTGCCTACCCAGCTGACTTAACTAGCTGACTTTACTAGATGACTTGCTTGCTAGCCAGCTGAATTTCCTGACTTCCTACATAGCTAGCCTGCTGTCTAGCCAGCTGACTTATCTAGCTGACTTAACCAGCTAGAAAGTTGGCCAGCAAGTTGACATATCTAGCTAGGTACATACGTAGCCAGCTGGGTAGACAGCTGACTTAACTAGCTGATTTAAGCAGAAAGCCATCCGGCTAGCCAGCTGACTTAACTAGCTGACTATCGAGCTATCTGGCTAACCAACCGACTTAACTAACTGACTTAACCAGCTAGCCAACTGGCTTGCCAGCTGTATTAACTAGCTAGCTACCTAGGAAGCTATTTGGCTGTCCACGACTTAACCTGCTGACATAACAAGCTAGCCAGCTGGCTAACCAGCTGACTCAACTAGGTGACTTAACTAGATAGCCAGC
>NW_007088108.1:0-574 GCF_000164805.1 Carlito syrichta
CGGGACAGACGGAACCCTTGGCAGAGGGACCTCCGGGCTGAGAGACCTCTGGGTTTGGGAAACCCAGACGGGGCGGGGCGGGGGCAACCCGAGCAGAGGGAACTTCCGTCTGAGAGAACATCGGGCCGAAGGACCCCTGGCCTGGGGGGGTCCCGGGCTGAGGGACCCCGGGGCAGAGGGTTCCGGGGCTGAGCGATCCCGGGGCAGAGGGACCCCAGGCTGAGCGACCCCCAGGTTGAGGGACCCTCGAGCAGACAGAACCCCAGCCAGAGGGAACCACGGGCAGACGGAACCCCGGGCTGAGCGACCCCCGGGCGGAGGGACCTCTGGGTGTGGGAAACCCGAGCTGAGGGAACTTCCGGCTGAGAGAACGTCGGGCGAGGAACCCCGGGCCTGGAGGAGTCCCGGGCTGACGGACGCCGGGCCGAGGAAACCCTGGGCTCGAGATACCCCCAGGTCTGAGGACCTCTGGCCCGGGAGACCCCTGTCGGGGGGACCCCCGGGCCGAGGGAACTTCCGGCTGAGAGAGAGAGAGAGAGAGAGATCGTCGGGCCCAGGGGACCCGGGCCGAGCG
>NW_007088109.1:0-564 GCF_000164805.1 Carlito syrichta
AAAAAAAAAAAAAAAAAAAAAAATTAGCCTGATCTAGTGGCGTGTGCCTGTGGTTTCAGCTACTTGGAAGGATCACTGAGACCGGGAGTTTGGGGGCTGCAGTGGCTGGGAGCATGTCACTTCACTCCTGGCTGGGTGACAGACTCTGACTCAAAAAAAAAACCCCAAAAACAAAAAAAAAGAATATGGCAAGAGTAATGAGTTGTCGCTTTCTTAATTAGACTCCATCTTAGCAGACTGAGGTGAGAGGGTCTCCCTGTTGGACTGTAGCCATGTTGAGAAAACCTTCTTATCAAAGAACTGTGGTGGCAAGGACCACCTTCAAGCAAGAGCCAGCAAAACTCAGGGGCCCTCAGCCAGGCTCGGTGGCTCAGCCTGTAATCCCGTGCCTTTGGGAGGCTGAGGTGAGTGGATTGCCTGAGATCACGGGTTCGAGACCCACCTGGGCAAATTGGTGAGACCTCATCTCTGCAATAAATCAAAAATTAGCCGGGCGTGGTAGCGCGCGCTTGTAGTTCCAGCTACTTGGAAGCCTGAGGCGGAAGGATCACCAGAGCCCAGCAG
>NW_007088110.1:0-663 GCF_000164805.1 Carlito syrichta
CGGGTCGGCGTCCCGGGCACTGCACCCACTCACACCGCGCGCGGGCACAACGAGCACACACCCCACGCCGAGGCGTTCGCACAAGGCGCGGTCAAACGTGATTGGGCCACCCGAGAAGACGACCAGGAAGACCAGGCGCAGGAACACGCAGAACTCGTCTTTTAAAGGAGAAGGGGCAGGTGTTTTGAGACCCCCTGCCACTCCAGTCACCTCTGGCTCCGGGTTGAAGCCGAGGGGTCCGGACCACTGCTGCAGCGCGGCCTCGGGTTCTCGGAAAAGCCGCGGCCGGCCCCCAACTTTACCCGCAGAGCACCTGCCGCGGACCGCGGGCATCTCCGCCAGCCGCACCTGTTCCCAGGCTGAGCACCGCGCCTCGACCATCCACTCTGACCTTGAGGGCCACCTGAAAGTCCACACCCACTCTGGGCCGGCGCGGCTGCGACCCCTCCCCGCCACAACCGGAGCCCGCCTGGTGCCCACCCAAGGGGGTCGCGCCGGAATGCCCGTGCCCGCGAGCTGAGAACGCGCCGCCCGGGATCTCCAGTGACATGGAGCGCATCTCCACGCCCCGCCTGTACCCCGCCCCCCACTCCGGCCGCCGGGCCCCTGACTCCGGGCTGGGTCTCCTTCCCTCTCCGCCCCCGAGCGCAGGTTCCCTCCGAC
>NW_007088111.1:0-407 GCF_000164805.1 Carlito syrichta
ATGCAGTGGAATGGAATGGAGTCTAATGGAATCAGGAGAGTGAATCCGAAAGGGAATGGAATGGAGAGGAAAGGAAAAGAATGGAATAGAGATGAATGAATGCAATGAAATGGAATGGAAAGGAATGGAATGGAGAGGAATGGTATGGAGTATAGTGGAACGGAATGGAATGGAATGGAATGGAGAGGAACAGAATGGAAAGAAATGGAATGAAATGGAGATGAAGGGAATGGAATGGAATGGAATGGAATGGTGTGGAATGGAATGGAATATAGAGAAATGGAATGGAATAAAGAGATATGGAAAGGAAAGTAATGGAATGGAATGGAAGGGAATGCAGAGGAATTGAATGTAATGAAATGCAATGGAATGGAATGGAGAGGAATTGAATGCAATGGAATGGAGAG
>NW_007088112.1:0-595 GCF_000164805.1 Carlito syrichta
TGTGATCGATGTCCCAGTGACTAGCCCTCCTCTATAATGTGTGTCCTACTGGCTAGCCCTTTTATATCATGGATACTCTCATGAATGGCTATACTCTATTATGTATGTTCCAGTGACTGCCCCCTCTTAGTGATGAATGCCTCTGTGACTGACCCTACAACTGAGTGGATGTCCCAGTGAATGGTTCTTCTATTTGGTGTGTGAGTGACTGGACCTCCACTGTGATAGGTTCCCCAGTATGTGGACCTCCTCTGAGATGGATTCCCAGGGATTGTGTCTGATCTGTGATGGATGTCCCAGTGATTGACTCTACTCTGTAATTGATGCCCCAGTGACTGCCCAATTCCTAATCAGTGGACCAGTGACTGGACCCTTTCTGGGATGGATGCTTCAGTGGTGAGCCCTCCTCTGTGATGGGATCCTCAGTACTGTCCTCCTCTTTACTGGGTGCATCAATGCTGGCCTTCTTCTGTGATAAATTCCCCAGTGATTGGCTCTCCTCCTAATGGTTGGCAAAGTGACTAATTCTCCTCTAGAGTGGGTGCCTCAGTTCCTGGCCTATCTCTGATTGGTACCTCAGTGACTTTTTCTCCTG
>NW_007088113.1:0-715 GCF_000164805.1 Carlito syrichta
ATAGTGAACCTTGAACATCCAATGTAATACTATAAGAAAATGACTGACAGTGGTGGGAAAATATGTAGGGGGAGGGGAAGGGAGATGGGATTAATGGTAGTAAATATCTGTCTGGGTATAGGGAGACACCTCTTATCAATAAGTGTACCTGAATGAAGCATATTTGTATACCTAATACTTAACTGTACCCCACAATATCATAATACAAAGTATTAAAAAAGCATAAAATCAAAATAGTGGAAAGTTATGGTAGTAACAATAACTCATGGTTCTCGAGGGCTTACTATTCATTAGGTAGTAGGGATGATATTACAAACATTTAGCAAACAGTATGGCATGGACACTGACCAATTGGAATTGTCACACTAGCCTTAGGCCAAATAGGCTACGGTTCTCTGCTGTGCCAAGTTCTAACCCCTTAGTTGGTTAATCCTGAGGAAGTGTGAGGTGTTGGTCAGATGGTCTAAATGTCTGTGTATGGGATATGCTCAGGGCAGCTATTTACTAACTGGTATGGCAGTATTCTATATCTGAACAATCAATATAGTCATACTGGGTACACTCTCTACATATTAGTGCTGCCAAACCCTGAGCAAGAGCCCTTATCCTCATAACAACACAGCAGATCCTGTTTTAGGGGCCAAGGGAAAACTTTTCCTTCACCCTCTGAAGGTTTGCTGAAAATCATTGACAAGGGGCAGCTAATGGAGAAAAG
>NW_007088114.1:0-499 GCF_000164805.1 Carlito syrichta
TGGGCAGCGGAGTGAGACTCCAACTCAAAAAAAAAAAAAAAAGTGTAAGAGCCATTCTTGGCTTGTGGGCCAAACACAGGCGTGGCTCTCAAGAAAGGAGCTGTTTAAATATCTTCGGTGACGAGAGGCAAGCCGAGCACGTGGCAAGAGGCTCCCACAGGAAGAGGCATGCTTGGGCGAGTGGCTCACGGGGGAGGACGCCCCTGCACCCACACGCGCCCCTTGGCACGCGACGCGTTCCGCGTTCACTAAAGCCCAAAGCCTGCATATGGGTTTTCTCTCTGAGCCGCCTTGGCGAGCTGTCCCCTGTGGGCTGCACTGGCGGCCTGTCCGACCGTGAGGGCAGGGCACACGTGGTGTGGCCATGCTGTGTCCCGGGAGCCATGCCCACCAGGCGCATAGGCCGGTTTCCACGGGTGCGATCACAGGGCAGAGGGCAGGGCCCAAACACACTTTTTTTTTTTTTGAGTTGGAGTCTCACTCTGTCGCCCAGACTGGA
>NW_007088115.1:0-406 GCF_000164805.1 Carlito syrichta
AAGATGTTCATTTTACCTAAGGCAATCTACAGATTTAATGCAATACCCATCAAATTACCAGCAAAATTCTTCTCAGACCTAGAAAAAACAATACAGGAATCCATATGGAAACATAAACAACCAGAAATAGCCAAAACAATCCTCAGCAAAAAAACAACAAAAACACAAAACATGAGGTATCACACTCCCAGACTTTAAACTATCAACAAGGGTGCTTGAACGATGCATATTTGTATACCTAACCCTTAACTGCACCCCACAATTTTAAAACAAAAAATATGTTTAAAAAAATAAAAATAAAAACATCTAGGAAAAAAAATTATTTTGTTTAAAATTTGATATTATGCTTTGCATTTTGCCTTTTAATTTTGGTAAATAGCATTGTATTTAATAATTCATGTTTTTG
>NW_007088116.1:0-418 GCF_000164805.1 Carlito syrichta
TTAACTAGCTAGCCAGCTGACTAGACAGCTGACTTAAGTAGCAAGCTTCCTAGCTAACCAGCTGGATATCCAACTGACTTAAGTAGGTGACTTAACTAGCTAGCCAGCATGCTAGATAACTGACTTAAATATCTAGCTACATAGCTAGCCAGCTGCCTAGCAAGCTGACTTAACTAAGTGACTTATGTACTTAGCTGTTTAGAAGGCTGACCTAACTGCCGAGCTACCTATCTTGACAGATGGATAGCCAACTGAGTTAGCTAGCTACCTAAGTATGTAGCCCTCTAACTTGCAAGCTGACTTAATTAACTAGCTACCTACCTAACCAGCTGGCTAGTGGGATGACTTAAGTAGGTTCCTGAACTAGCTAGCTAACTGGCTAGCCAGCTGACTTAAATAGCTAGCTATGCAGCTAGGC
>NW_007088116.1:1406-3114 GCF_000164805.1 Carlito syrichta
CTAGCTGACTTAGCTTGCTGGCTGGTTATCTAGCTGACTTTGCTACCTGACTTAACTAGTTGGCTAATGAGATAGTAAGCTGACTTAACGAGTTGGTTAAGGAGTTGTCTGCCTGTTTTAACTAGTTGGTAAACGAGCTAACTAGCTAATTAAGCTAGTTTAATGAGTTAGCAAGGTGACTTAACTTGGTTGATGAATCGATAGAACAGTTAGCTGTTTTAACACGTTGGCTGACTACACGACCTACTTGTTAGCTGGCTTAACAAGTTGGTCAAATTGTCAGCACACTAGTTAGATGGGTTAGATAGTTGACTGATGAGTTGGCCCACTAGTCAGCTCTGTTAACTAGTTGCATGTCTGGTTTGCTGACCTAAGTATTTGGCCGATACTAGGCCAATTAGTTAGATGGCCTAACTTTTTCAGCGACTAATTAGCTGAGCTAACTTGTTCGCTGACAAGTTGGCCGATTTTTGGACGATTGGTTAGCTGACTTAATTAGTTGGCCGCCTAGGCTGCCGACCGGATACCTGACTTAACTAGTTGGCTGGCGAGTGAACCTACAGGTGAGCTGATTTAACGAATTTTCCGGAGTGTGATCCAACAGGTCAGTTGATTTAACTAGTCAGCTGGCAAGTGATCCGATTGGTCAGCTGACTTAACTATTTGACTGGCGAGTGAACTGACTGGTCAGCTGACTTTAGTCTACTGGCGATTGAGCCGAATCATCAGAGGACTTAACTTTTTGACCGGATAATGAGCAGACAGGTGAGCTGACTTAACTAGTCGACCAGCAATTGAGGTGACAAGCGAGCTGCCTTAACTAGTCAGCTTGCATGTGAGCTGACTGGTGAACTGAATTAACTAGTTGGATGGAGAGAAAGTCGACTAACTAGCTAACCTGTTGGCCTGTGAGAGAGCAGACTAGTTAGTTGACCGGTTGGTTGGCGAGTGATTCGAATAGTTTGCTGACCGATAGGCAGGAAAGGGAGATGACAAGTTAGCTGACCTGATGGAAAGGGAGCAAGCCCACTAGTTAGATGACCAGCTAGCTGTGTTGAAAGCCGACTAGTAAGCAAAAAAGAAGCTAATTTGAAAGCTGACTTAACTAGCTAGCTGACTATCTAGCTGACATAAGTGAACACCAAACAAGCTATCTAGCTGTCTAGCTGGCTGACTTAACTAGCTAGCTAACAGGCTAGTTAACAGGAGAGCTGACTTAACTAGTTGACAAGCTAGCTAGCTGACTAGCAAGCTGAATAGCTTGCTGAATTAACTAGCTAGCTGAATAGCTAGCTGACTGGCTAGTTGACTTAACTAGCTAGCTGGATAGCTAGCTGACTTAAGTAGCTGACTAGCAAGTTGACTGGAATGCTGGCTAGCCACATGACTTAAATAGCTAGGCAAATGTTTAGCTACACTGCTAGCCATTTGGCTTAACTAGCTAGCTACCTGGTTGGCTAGTTGGCTAGGGAACCAACAAGCCAGCTAGTGGGCTGGCTAGCAGGCTAGCCAGCCAGTTTAATTAGGCAGCCTGTTGGCAGGGCAGTTGGATAGCCAGCCAGATTAACTAGCCAGCTACCCTGATGGACAGCTGGCTAGCCAGCCGGCTTAGCTAGCAGGCCACCTACCTGACAAATCTGCTAACCAACTGGCTTAACTTGCCAGCCACCTAGCTAGCCAACCGGCTAAATAACTGACTTAACTAGCA
>NW_007088116.1:4118-4799 GCF_000164805.1 Carlito syrichta
TAGATTGCCAGCTGACATAACTAGCTGACTTAACTATCTAGCTACCTAGCAAACCAGCTGACTTTACTAGCTGAAGTAACTAGCTAGCATCCTAGCTAGCTATCTAGTTAGCTAGCCTACTTAACTAGCTGACTTAACTAGCTAGCTAGCTGATATAACTAGCTGACTTAACTAGCTAGCCAGTTGACCTTACTAGCTGAAATAACTATACAGACAGCTGTCTAGCCACCTGAATAAACTAGCTTTTTAACTAACTAGCGAGCTTGCTAGCCAACTGACTTAATGAGGTAACTTAACTACCAGCCAGCTGGTTAGCCAGCTGATTAATCAACTAGTTGATTAACGTGCTGGCAGCTGGCCAGCCAGTTGACTAAACTAGCCAGCTTAACTAGTTATCCAGCTGGCTAGCCAGTTGACTTAACTAGCTCTCTAGCACTCTAGCCATCTGGATAGCCAGCTTTCTTAACTAATTGACTTAATTGGCTAGACCTCTGGCCAGCCAACTGACTTAACTAGGTCACTACCAAGCTAGCCTGCTGGCTAGCCAGCTGAGTTAACTAGGTCTCTTAAGTACCGGACCTCCTTTCAAGCCGGATGAATTAAGTAGCTTATGACATAGCTAGCCAGCTGGCTATCCAGCTGAATTAACTAGTTGACTTATGTAGCTAGCAAAGTGTCTAG
>NW_007088117.1:0-431 GCF_000164805.1 Carlito syrichta
AAGGCTGAGGCGGAAGCATCGCCGGAGCCCAGCAGGTCGAGGCTGCGGTGGCCGGGAGTGGCCACTACATTCCAGTCTGGGCGACCAAGTGAGAGTCCAACTGGAAAAAAAAAAGAAAGAAAAGTCAGGTGTGAGGGAGACTCAGCATCTGTCCACAACAGCTCTTCCTCCTCCACCATCTCCGTCTCCACCTGCAACACCTCCATCCACCTTCCTCCCAACAGGAACACAGTCATCTTTTCAGACGCCCCCCCCCACACATCACCTCACTACACTGTTATCAAGTCCTCCTAAGCCCTTCTTGGGCCTAGTACCCTCTTCTTTCCTACTACCACATAGTTTAGGCTTTATCCAGGCCTGATCGCAGACCACCAGAGTGATCATTCTTTTTTTTTTTGAGTTGGAGTCTCACTCTGTCGCACAGACTGGAG
>NW_007088118.1:0-467 GCF_000164805.1 Carlito syrichta
ACTACAGGCGCGCACTACCACGCCCGGCTAATTTTTGATTTATTGTAGAGACGAGGTCTTACCAAGTTGCCTGGGCAGGTCTAGAACCCACGGGTGCAGGCAATTCACTCGCCTCAGCTTCCCAAAGTGCTGGGATTACAGACGGAGCCACCAAGCCCAGCCTCCATGCAATATTTAATATTTTACAGAGTATTTCCTAGTATTGCTATTTACAATTATAGATTATAAAAATTAAATATAATTGAAAATATATACATAAAACTGTTCTTAACTATGGTGTTGATATACTAAAAAAAGGAGCAAAAGTTTCCAAAATGGAGGATTTTTTTAATTTTGTTTTTTGTTTTTATTTATTTTTATTTTTTTTTGAGTTGGAGTCTCACTCTGTCACCCAGACTAGAGTGCACTGGCCACTCCCGGCCACCGCAGCCTCGACCTGCTGGGCTCCGGCGATCCTTCCACTCAGC
>NW_007088119.1:0-438 GCF_000164805.1 Carlito syrichta
TTGCCCGGGCAGGTCTCGAACCCGCGGGCTCAGGCAATCCACTCACCTCAGCCTCCCCAAACCAGGGATTACAGGCTGAGCCACCGAGCCCGGCTTGGAAACGACTTTTGAGTCAGGAAGAATAAGTAGGAGTTCCCCGGAAGTCCGGAAGAGAGGGAGATAGAGTGTTCCAGGCTGTGGGAACAGCTTATGTAAAGAACAGCATAGCTGACGAGGCGCTGTGGCTCACGCCTGTAATCCCAGCACTTTGGGAGTCTGAGGCGAGAGGATTGCCTGAGCCCAGGGGTTCGAGGCCAGCCTGCACAACTTGGCGAGACCTCATCTCTACAATAAATCAAGAAAAATTAGCCGGGCGTGACAGCGCATACCTGTAGTTCCAGCTCCTTGGAAGGCTGAGGCGGAAGGATCACCTGAGCCCAGCAGGTCGAGGTTGCCTGG
>NW_007088120.1:0-476 GCF_000164805.1 Carlito syrichta
TGCACTCCAGTCTGGGCGACAGAGTGAGACTCCAACTCAAAACAAAAAAAAAAAAAGAAAGAAAGAAAAACCAGGTCAAGACTGTGACACTTACTCTGCCTCCTGCTGTATTGATAAGGTGCTAATCTGAGAACATGTGAGCAGTGTCAGGATGGTGTTCTTCCTCACTGTAGGGCCTATGGGGGTGCTTTCTTTTTTCCATTAGTTAAAAAAAATTTTCCCTTGGAGGAAGGAAGGAAAACATCTTTGTTGATATATGATAATTGTATATATTCTTGGGGGATGTGATATTTTGATACATGTGTACGAGAGGGGACCCCCAAAAAGGAATTTATTTATTAAAAAGCATGTTTTGTTTTTTTTTTTGAGTCAAAGTCTCACTCTGTCGTCCAGGCTGGAGGGCAGTGGCACACTCACGGCCACCGCAGCCTCGACCTGCTGGGCTCAGGCAATCCTTCCGCCTCAGCCTTCCAAGT
>NW_007088121.1:0-520 GCF_000164805.1 Carlito syrichta
CACCTTATACTACTTCAGCCCTTCTGGGAAGCCCAAGGAATCAAATGGCCCAGACTGAGGTGGCAGGGCCCGGAAGTTCCGGGTCTGAGTGGGGTAGGGGAGACTTGGATGGGGGCTTCCATGGGTGTCCCAGCTCTGAAGCAGCCAGATCCTGGCCCCCAGGTTCTGTGCAAGGTCTCCGTAGCTACCTCCCATTTTGCCACCATGACCAACTTCAGCTGGCTGTCAGCAGAAGCCATCTACCTGAACTGCCTCCTGGCCTCCATTTCCCTCAGCTCAAGGAGAGCCTTCTGGTGACTAATTGCTGCTGGCTGGGGTGAGCATGGGGGCCAGTGGGGCACCATGGGGAGGTAGAGGGCTGGGGAGGCCAAAGGCTGGGGAGGCCCAGGGAGCTCACTTCAAGGCCCCTTCATCTCATGCTAAGGCCCAGGGAAATGTGAGGATGGCTGCAGCCCTGCAGCAGGTGCTAGAGAGCAGGACTAGTCCCTGGCTGTGGCCTGTGCCTGCTCCTGCCTTTGCA
>NW_007088122.1:0-501 GCF_000164805.1 Carlito syrichta
CCCCAGTGGTGGCAACAGCCAAGCTCCATATGAAGAGCAGGCTGCGTTGCTGGGGTCCGTAGACCCCTGGGGGCGAGAGTCAGAGACCCACTGCAGATCTCCTTTGCAGAGGGCTTCACAGACTGCTTTGTCCCGTCGCCATCTTGCCGCTTCCCCCATTTTATGCTTCTATATTAGCATGTGACCCTGCACAAGTCATTTACATTTTCTATTCCACAGTTTTCTCTCCTCTAAAATGGAAAAACCAGTAGTATTTATGTCATATGAGTGTTGAGAGAACTAAATAAGAATATAATCTATGTGGAGTACCTAGTCCAGTATCTTGCACAAATTAAGTGTTGAATGAAAATTTGCTCTGTTCTTATACACCAACTACAAGCAGGCAAAGAATCAAATAAAAAACACAATTCCATTGACAATAGCCACACACACACACAAATGAAATACCTTGGCATCTTCCTAACCAGAGAAGTGAAAGAACTTTACAATGAGAACTACAAA
>NW_007088123.1:0-477 GCF_000164805.1 Carlito syrichta
ACCACACCCACCTAATTTTTTGATTTATTGTAGAGATGAGGTCTTGCCAAGTTGCCCAGGCAGGTCTCGAACCTGTGGGCTCAGGCAATTCACTCACCTCGCCCTCCCACAGTATGGGATTACAGGCTGAGCCACCGAGCCCGGCCTGTTTCCAGGTATCTTTTAAGCTCTGTTTTGATTTCATCATTGACACAGGAGTTGTTTAGCATTAAGCTGTCTAGAGTTCATGTCTTTGTGGGTTTTTAGGGAACCTTATTGGTGTTGATGTTTATTTTTATTCCACTGTGGTTCGAGAAAGTGCATAGCAAAATTTTGATCTTTTGAAATTTGTTCATGCTTGATTTATGGCCAAGTATGTGGTCAATCTTAGAGTACATTCCATGTGCTGATGAGTAGAATGTATATTCTGTGGTCACTGGGTGGAGTGTTCTGTAGGTATCAATTAAGTCTATTTGGTCAAGAGTCACATTGAGGTTC
>NW_007088125.1:0-452 GCF_000164805.1 Carlito syrichta
GGTCTCGAACCCGCAGGCTCAGGCAATCCACTCACCTCAGCCTCTCAAGGCGCAGGATTACAGGCTGAGCCACCAAGCCCGGCTATTTATTTATTTTCTGAGTTGAAGTCTCACTCCGTTGCCCAGGTTGGAGTGCAGTGCACACTCAGGGCCACTGCAGCCTCGACCTGCTGGTTTCAGGCGATCCCTTCCACCTCAGCCTTCCAAGTAGCTGGAACTACAGGCATGCCAGCTAATTTTTTTTTTCGGAGTTGGAGTCTCACTTTGTCACCCAGGTTGGAGTGCAGTGGCACTCTCACCGTCATTGCAGCTTTGACCTGCTGGTCTCAGGCAATCCTTCTGCCTCAGCCTTCCAAGTAGCTGGAACTACACCACGCCTGGCTAATTTTTTGATTTATTGTAGAGACAAGGTCTTGCCATGTTGCCCAGGCTGATCTCAAACCCCTGGGCTC
>NW_007088126.1:0-468 GCF_000164805.1 Carlito syrichta
CCTCAGCCTCCAAGTAGCTGGAACTACAGGTACATGCTACCATGCCCAGCTAATTTTTTTTTTTTTTTACTTATTGTAGAAATGAGGTCTCACCAAGTTGCCCAGGTTGGTCTCGAGCCCTCGAACTCAGGCAGTCCACTCACTGCAGCCTCCCAAAGTGCTGGGGATTACAGACTGAGCCACTGAGCCCTGCCCGCTATGGTTTTTTCTTTTTTCTTTTTTTTTTTGAGTTGGCATCTCACTCCGCCACCCAGACTGGAGTGTAGTGGTACACTCCCGACCACTGCAGCCTCGACCTGCTGGGTTCTGGCGATCCTTCGGCCTCAGCCTTCCAAGTAGCCAGAACTACAGGCGCACACTACCACACCCAGCTAATTTTTTAAAAAATTTATTTTAAGCCGGGCTCGGAGGCTCAGCCTGTAATCCCGCGCCTTTGGGAGGCTGAGGTGAGTAGATTGCCTGAGCCCG
>NW_007088127.1:0-456 GCF_000164805.1 Carlito syrichta
GTTGCCCAGGTGGGTCTCAAACTCGTGGGCTCAGGCAATCCACTCACCTCAGCCTCCCAAGGCGCGGGATTACAGGCTGAGCCACCGAACCCAGCTTTATTTTCTATTTCAATGTTTTTCTTCTATTTAAATTTTGTTGTTGTTGTTAAAAATTAAGATAATCCTAGCCAGGCATAGTGACTCATGCCTGTAATCCCAGCACTTTGGGAGGTGGAGACGAGAGGATTGCCTGAACCCATGGGTTAGAGACCCGCCTGGGCAACTTGGCGAGACCTCGTCTCTACAATAAACCAAAAAATTAGCTGGGTGTGGTGCCACAAGTCTGTAGTTCTAGCTACTTGGAAAGGTGAGGCGGAAGGATCGCCTGAGCAAGGCAGGTGGACGTGAGCGTGCCACTGCACTCCAGCCTGGGCGACAGAGTGACTTCGACTAAAAAAAAAAAATCCCTCAAAAAAC
>NW_007088128.1:0-453 GCF_000164805.1 Carlito syrichta
AGAGGGAGACTCCTACTCAAAAAAAAAAAAAAAAAAGAAAAAGAAATGCTAAATTGAAAAGTTACTATCATGTGGAACTACAAGATTCTTAGTAAAAACATGTTGAGGGGTGGGGAGAAGTGTTTCCAGGGAGCTGCAATATTCACAAAAAGTTCTGATAGAAATATCTAGGCCAGGCTTGGTGGCTCAGCCTGTAATCCCAGCACTTTGGGAGGCCGAGGAGAGTGGATTGCTTGAGCCCACGGGTTCAAGACCCACCTAGGCAACTTGGCAAGACCGCGTCTCTACAATAAACAACAACAACAACAACAACAACAACAAAATTAGCTGGGCATGGTAGCATGCACCTGTAGTTCCACCTATCTGGAAGGCTGAGGCGGAAGGATCGCCGGAGCCCAGCAGGTCGAGGCTGCGGTGACTGGGAGCGTGCCACTGTACTCCAGTCTGGGCGAC
>NW_007088129.1:0-498 GCF_000164805.1 Carlito syrichta
GACTTAACTAATTGAGGGGGTAGTTGGCTGGCAAACTGGCTAGCCAGCTGACTTAATTATCTAGGTACCTGGTGGGCTAGATGACTAGCCAGTTGACTTAACTAGTTACCTACCTGGCTGGCTAACGGGCTAGGTATCTGGCTAGCTAGCTAGCCGGTGGGACAGCCGGCTTGTCAACCAGTTTATACAGTCAGCCGGCTGACTGGACATTCGAATATCCAGCCAGCTTAACTAGCCAGCCACCCTGCTGGTCAGCTGGCTAGCCAGCCAATTTAACTACTTCGCTACCTTCCTGACCAGACTGCTAATCAGCCAGTTTAACTTGCCAGACAAATAGCTAACCAACTGGCTAGCCAGCTGAGTTAACTAGCTGACTTAACTAGAGAGCCATCCGGCTAGCCAGCTGGCTTAACTTGCTAGCCACCTAGCTAGACAGTGGTCTAAAAAGCTGATTTAGGTCGCTGACTTAAATAGCTAGCAGGTTGGCAAGCCAGCTGA
>NW_007088130.1:0-417 GCF_000164805.1 Carlito syrichta
CCCCCCCCCCTTTTTTTTTTTTTTTTTTTTTTTTTTTTGGTGAATTATGGCTCAGCTTCCCTGTTCACTTAATCCTACCGTAGAAACTCTAGTTTTATTATTAATGTGAATGAAATGTCTTTTTAAATAGTATAATGATGTTACTATATAAAGGATTTTGTGTTTATAATATTTTGTATTAGCAAAAACATGCTTTCATTTAACTATAGGAAATTATCTATATCCAATCATATTTTCAAAGATAGATTAAGAGAGAAAATATAATACCAGTTCTGTGGTCTAACAATTTTATTTATTTATTTATTTATTTTTTATATTTTTTGAGTTGGGGTCTCACTCAATCACAGACTGGAGTGCAGTGGCCACTCCCGGCCACTGCAGCCTCGACCTGCTGGGCTCCAGCGATCCTTCCGCCTC
>NW_007088131.1:0-404 GCF_000164805.1 Carlito syrichta
AAAAAAAAAAAAAAAAAAAGCTAAAATTTTAAAAATAAAAAATTGAGGCACAGAATTATCCTGTCTTTCACATTATCTAATTCAGAACAAAACTCCCCTCTTTAAACTTTCCCTCAAATGAATAACACAAGTCTAAGTCCTGTAATAACCCCTTTGTAATGCTCACTTACTAAGACACCACATATTTCTCCACAGTGTATGTCCTTCTTCAATGCAGAGATTGATGAGCACAACTTGTTCAGTTTTTAATCCTGGAGTGTAGCATATTGACAGAGCGAAATTATCAAATAAACCATTTCATTTATCAGTATATGGACATCAATGTATGATTTAATTATACTATCATGACTTTCTTTCTCATAACATTTTAGTGTCCTCAAAATATGGAAATATGCATTAAAATG
>NW_007088132.1:0-412 GCF_000164805.1 Carlito syrichta
GAACGAAGCATATTTGTATACCTAACCCTTAACTGTACTCCACAATATCATAATAAAAAATACTGATTTAAAAAAAGATTTTAAAAAAAGTCATAATTATGTCATCAAAAAAAAAAAAAAAGTAGAGACTCTTTTCTACTACATCAAAGAGAGGAGATGGAAGAAGAAGAGATTACCCTTGTGAGATGGACTTGATCCACTGTTACTGGCTTGAAAATGGAGGAGAGGCTATAAGCCACAGAACAGAGGCTTCTGGAAGCTGAGAAAGGCCCTCGGCTGATATCCATCAAGAAAAGAGCATTTCATTCCTATAACCCAAAGGAGCTAAATGCTGCCAACACCCTGAATGATCAAAAAATCTGATCCTTCCACAGAGCCTCTAGAAAGGAACACAGTCCCAACAATGCCTTGG
>NW_007088133.1:0-484 GCF_000164805.1 Carlito syrichta
CTAACTAGCTACCTAGCTAGCCAGATGAATTAACTAGATGAATTAACTAGCTAACTACCTAGCTAGCCAGATGGCTGGGCAGCTGACTTAACTAGCTTACTTATCCTGCTAGCCACCTGCCTGGCCAGCTTACTTACCTGGCTGTCTTATGTATCTAGTGTGCTGACTGGCCAGTTGAACTGAATGAACCAGCTCAACAGCTGGCTAATCAGCTGACTTTACTAACTAGCTACCTAACTAACTAGCTGGGAAGCCAGCTGAATTAACTTGCTGACTTAACTTTCTAGCCAGCTGGCTAGCCAGCTGACATAACTAGCTTGCTACCTTGCTAACCAGCTGGGAAGCCAGTTGAATTAACTAGTTGACTTAACCTGCTAGCCAACTGGCAAACCAGCTGACTCAACTAGTTGACTTAACTCATTAGCCAGCTGGCTTGCCCGCTGAATTAACTACCTCTCTACGTAGTTAGCTAGCTGGCTAGCCA
>NW_007088134.1:0-504 GCF_000164805.1 Carlito syrichta
GTCCACTGCACTCCAGTTTGGGCAACAGAGTGAGACTCCAACTCAAAAAAAAAAAAAAAATTAGCCAGGTGTGGTGGCACATGCCTGTAGTCCCAGTTACTTGGGAAACTGAGGTGGGAGGATCACCTGAACCCAGCAAGTCAAGGCTGCGGTGGCCATGAGAGTGCCACTGCACTCCAACCTGGGCGACAGATTGAGACCCTGACTCAAAAACAAAGAAACAAACAAACAACAAAAAAGCAAGCAAACAAATAATGGATAACCTAGTGTTTTTAATAGCATCTGAAAGACTTGTGAGGGGAGGCTGAAACAACCAATTTGAAAAGGCTTCTTAGCCGGGCTCGGTGGCTCAGTCTATAATCCCGCACCTTTGGGAGGCTGAGGTGAGTGAATTGCCTGAGCCCGCGGGTTCGAGACCCGCCTGGGCAGCGAGACCTCATCTCTATAGTAAATCAAAAAATCAGCCGGGCATGGTAGCGCATGCCTGTAATTCCGGCTACTCGG
>NW_007088135.1:0-453 GCF_000164805.1 Carlito syrichta
CCGCGGGCTCAGGCAATCCACTCACCTCAGCCTCCCAAGGCGTGGGATTACAGGCTGAGCCATCAAGCCCGGCTGACCTCTGGATTTCAGTTCCATCATCTATAAAGTGGGAATACTTAATCTCTACACTTTAGGGTTGTTGTGAGAATTAAATGAGATCATATATACGGGGCCAAAATACTTCCCCATCCCACATTTTTTTTTTTTTTTGAGTTGGAGTCTCACTCTGTCACCCAGACTAGAGTGCAGTGGCATGCTCCTGGCCACCGCAGCCTTGACACCTGGGCTCTGGCGATCCTACCGCTCAGCCTTCCAAGTAGCTGGAACTACCGGTGTGTGCTACCACGCTTGGCGAATTTTTAAAAATTTATTGTAGAGATGAGATCTCGCCAAGTTGCCCAGGCAGGTCTCGAACCCACGGGCTCAGGCAATTCACTCACCTTGGCCTCCCAA
>NW_007088136.1:0-1353 GCF_000164805.1 Carlito syrichta
AGTTAAGTCAACTGACCAATCGCCTCACTCTCTGACCTGCTAGTGAAGTCAGCTCACCTATCGGTTAACTTGCAGGCAGGCTAGTTAAATCAGCTCACCTGTTGTCTCACTCACTGGCCAACTAGTTAAGTCAGCTAATCTGTCATCCGACTAGACAGCCAACTAGTTGTCAGCTAATCAATCAGCCCAATTTTCAGACAACTTAAAAGCCGACAAGTTAGTTCAGCTAAATAGTTGGCCGACTAGTTAGATCTGCAAACAAGCCAGCCAACTAGTTAACCGAGCAAACTAATGGGCCAAATCTTCAGTCAATTAGTTAACCCAGCTAGCTATTCGGCCGACTAGTCTGCCAATTTGTTAAACCAGCTAACAAGTCAGCTGAGTAATCAGCCAACATGTTATACCAGCTAAATAGTCGACCAAAAATCAGCTGACATGTTTGGTCACCTAGCTATCTCGTTACACAACTAGTTAAGTCAGAAAGTTAACTTATTTACCAACTATTTAAAGCAGTTATCTAACTCGTTAACCAACTTGTTAAGTCAGCTAGCTATCTCGGTAGCCAACTAGTTAAGTCAGCTAGGTAAGTCAGGTAGCTAACCAGCTAGCAAGGTAAGTCAGCTATGTAAGTCAGCTAGCTCACTAGTTAGCTATCTAAATCAGCTACTTAAGTCTGCTACCTAACTAGTTAGCTAATTAAAGTCAGCTAGTTAATCATCTAGTTAAATAGTTAGCTATGCATTTAATTCAGGTAGTTAAGTAGTTAGCAAGCTAGTTAAGTCAGCCAGCTAAATCAGCTAGATGAGTACTTAAGTCAGCTAGCTAAGTTGGTTAGTTAACTAAGCTTTCTATTTTAATCAACTGGTTAAGTCAGCTAGCTAGCTAGGTACCTAATGGGTTAAGCCAGCTGATTGAGTCAGCTAATTTGCTAGCTAGCAAACTGCTTGAGTCAGCTGGTTGACTAGGCTAGCTAGCTAGTTAGCTAACGAATTAAGATAGCCCAATGTGTCGTCTAGCTAGCTAGTTAGCTAACGAGTTAAGTCAGCTGCTTGCGTCACCCAGCTACCTTTTAGTTAACTAGTTAAGTGAGATGATTAAGTCACCTAGCTAGCACGTTAGATAACTAATAAGCAAACTAGTTAGCTGTTTAATCAGCTTACTGCTAGGCACCTAACTGTTTAAGTCAGCAAGTTACCTAGATAGCTAGCTATTTAGCTAGCTATATATGTCAGCTAATTACCTCAGCTAGCTAGCTTGTTAAGTCAGCTACTTAAGTCAGTTGGCTAACTAGAGAGCTAGCTATGTAGCCAGCCAGTTGAGCCACCTAGTTAAACCAGCTGGCTAGTTGGTAGC
>NW_007088137.1:0-466 GCF_000164805.1 Carlito syrichta
ATATGGAAGGTTGATTTTTAGAACTTTTAGGAATCGCCACACTGCTTTCCACAGAGGCTGCACTAGTTTATACTCCCACAACAGTGTAGAAGTGTTCCCTTTTTGCCACATCCTGTCCAACATCTGTTATTTTTTGAGTTGTTAATAATGGCCATTCTGACTGGAGTTAGATCGTATCTCAGTGTAGTTTTAATTTGCATTTCCTTGATGACTAGTGAGGTTGAACATTTCTTCATGTATCTATTGGCTGCTTGTATGTCTTCTTTTGAGAAGTGTCTGTTCCTGTCTTTTGCTCACTTTGTAATGGAGTTGTTTGTTTCTTTTCAGCACGTATAGTTCCTTGTAGATTCTAGATGTTAGGACTTTGTCAGACATGGGGTTGGCAAATACTTTTTCCCAGTCTGTGGGCTGTCTGCCTGCTCTCTTGATGGTTTCTTTGGCTTTACAGAAGCTTGTCAGTTTAATA
>NW_007088138.1:0-613 GCF_000164805.1 Carlito syrichta
TTAGCTGACTTAACGATGTAGCCAGCTGGCTAGCCAGCAGACTCACTACCTACATGGCTAGACAGCTGGATAGCCAGTTGACTAACTAGCTGACATAACTAGATAGCCTAAAGGCTAGACAGCTAACTTAAGTAGCTACCTACCTACATAGCCCGCTGGCTTGTCAGTTGATTTAACTAATAACTACCTAGCTAACATGTTGGCCAGCGAACTGACTTAAGTAGGTGACTTAACTAGCTAGCCAACTGGGTAGCCAGCTGAAATAACTAGGTAGCTAACCTGATAGGTAGTTGGCTAGCCAGCTGTCTTAACTGTCTTAACTAGCTAGCCAGCTGACTTAACTAACTAGCTACCTAGCTAGCCAGCTGACTTAACAAGATGGCTTAAGAAGTTGGCTACCTAGCTAGAAAGTTGGACGGCCAGCTGACATATCTAGTTGACTTAAACAGTTATCAAGTTGACTAATCAGCTGACTTAAGTAGCTGATTAACTTGCCAGCTAGCTGGCTGGCCAGCTGAATTGACTCACTGATTTAATCAGCTAGCCAGCTGGTTAGCCATCTGACTCAACTAGCTAGCTATCTAGCTAGTCAGCTGGGAAGCCAGATGAACTA
>NW_007088139.1:0-403 GCF_000164805.1 Carlito syrichta
ACAGTTGGAGAGTGGCTATTACAGGAATCGGGGCAAGGAGTGTTGGTGACGTGGTCCAGGGTGGTGGTAGCGGACGTGGTGAAGGGTGTTTGGAACTGAAGATTGGAAGTGGAACTAGCAGGACTTCACGATGGACTGAAACAGGGACTTGGAGTGGGGGAGGCGAATCAAAGGTCTCCAGGTCTTAGGCTTGGCTAGGCAGTTGTCGGTGCCATTCAGGAGATGGGACGTTGATCTAGAAGCAACGAGGAAGAAGAGGGAGTGAGGAGGCAGAAGGTCAGAGAGGGGAATCTTCTGACTGCAAAGCAGGCGTTTCAGTGAGGACGTGGAGACATGCACACGTGTGTTCTGGCACACATACACACGCATACACACACACAGTCAGGCCTCATTGGCAGATTGC
>NW_007088140.1:0-475 GCF_000164805.1 Carlito syrichta
CCACAGGCTCAGGCAATCCACTCACCTCAGCCTCCCAAAGCGCTGGGATTACAGGCTGAGTCACTGAGCCTGGCCCAAGGAATAAATTTAACAAAAGCAGTGTAAAACCTAGACACTGAAAACTACAAAATGCCATTAAAAAAACAAAAGGAAAGTATATTCCATGTTCATGGATCAGAGACTTAATGTTAAGAGATGGCAATACAGCCGGGCATGGTGGCTCACGCCTATAATCCCAGCACTTTGGGAGGCTAAAGTGAGAGGCCTGCCTGAGCCCACGGGTTGGAGACCAGCCTGGGCAACTTGGCAAGACCTCATCTCTACAATAAATCAAAAAACTAACCAGACGTGGTGGCATGTGCCTGTAGTTCCAGCTACTTGGAAGGCTGAGATAGAAGGATCACCTGAGCCCAGCAGTCGAGGCTGTGGTGGCCAGGAGCGTGCCACTGCCCTCCAGCCTGGGTGACAGAGTGAG
>NW_007088141.1:0-477 GCF_000164805.1 Carlito syrichta
CTACCACGCCTGGCTGGTTTTTTGATTTATTGTAGAGATGAGGTCTCGCCAAGTTGCTCGGACGGGTCTCGAACCCGCGGGCTCAGGCCATCCACTCACCTCAGCCTCCCAAAGGCGCGGGGTTCCAGGCTGAGCCACCGAGCCCGGCTAACAGTGCTACTGTTATTAGATAATTAATAAAGTTAAAATACTGGCCGGGCCCGGTGGCGCATGCCTGTCATTCCGGCACTTTGGGAGGTCGAGGCAGGAGGATCGCTCGAGGCCAGGACGTTGAGACCCGCCTGGGCAACATAAGGCGACCTCCTCTCTCAAAGAAAAGCAGAATGTGAGCCCGGCGGGTGGCGTGCGCCTGTCGTCCCAGCTACCCGGGAGGCTGCGGCGGGAGGATCGCCTGGGCCCGGGAGGTCGAGGCCGCCGGGAGTTGTAACCGAGTCCTTGCGCTCCAGCCTGGGCGCGACCCCGGCTCAAGCGGGCAGG
>NW_007088142.1:0-532 GCF_000164805.1 Carlito syrichta
GCGGGTCTCGAACCTGCGGGCTCGGGCAATCCACTCACCTCAGCCTCCCAAAGGCGCGGGATTACAGGCTGAGCCACCGAGCCCAGCTTCTGAAGAGCTTTAAAGAGCAGATTTTTCTTCCCTCCTAGTCTCCATATCTGGAGAAAGGACACTCTTGTCCCCCAGAGACTGAGGACAAGGAAACAAAATGTTCTAAGTCAAAGAACCTGTCTCAGAATTGAGGGTGTAGCCACAAATAATTGTCCTCAGATGGGAAAACTGCCTCATGACTTTCCTTAAACCAAATTAGATCTGCTCTGAGCCCCACCTTCCAGAGTGGTGTCAAACTCAGACTCTTCCTCAAGGGCTGTGCAAGATTAGAGAGCAGCACTTGTAGAAAATCAGGAAGGGCCGGGCTCGGTGGCTCAGCCTGTAATCCCGCGCCTTTGGGAGGCTGAAGTGAGTGGATTGCCTGAACCCACAGGTTCAAGACCCGCCTGGGCAGCGAGACCTCATCTCTACAATAAATCAAAAAATCAGCCGGGCATGGTAG
>NW_007088143.1:0-458 GCF_000164805.1 Carlito syrichta
TGGAAAAGCAAGACCACCAAAACCCTAACTTCAGCAGAAGAATCCAGATCACCAAAATAAAAGCCCAAATTCGGGACATAGAAGACAAAAATATAACACAAAAAAATCAATGAAACCAAAAGCTGGTTCTTTGAAAGGATAAACAAGATTGATTGACCCCTAGCCAGACTGACCAAGAAAAACAGAGAAAAAGTCCAAATAAACAACAATCAGAAATGCAAAAGATCAAGTCACAACTGACCCCCAATAAATATAAAAGATTATCAGAGATTACTATCTATACCTGTGTGGAAACAAACTCAAAAACCTAAATGAAATGGACTTTCTGACATCACACAACCTTCCCAAGTTGAAACAAGAAATTGAGACCCTAAGTAAACCACTAACAACCCAGGAAATCAACTGTGTCATAAGAAAACTACCTACAAAAAAAAAAAAAGCCCTGGACCAGATGGCTT
>NW_007088144.1:0-492 GCF_000164805.1 Carlito syrichta
CGCGGGATTACAGGCTGAGCCACCAAGCCCGGCTGTACCCTAGATTCTTACCTGTATCTCCATTTTATGTGATGGACATGCCCTTCTTTGTGTTGGTACTCTATTTCCTATGCCAATTGATTTAACAAGAGACCAGGAGCCAGGTATGGGGGCTCATGCCTGTAATCCCAGCACTTTGGGAGGTGTAGGCGAGAGGATTGCCTGAGCCCACAGGTTCGAGACCAGCCTATGCAATATGGCAAGACCTCATCTCTACAATAAATAAAAAATTACCCGGGCATGGTGGCACATGCCTGTAGTTCCAGCTACTCAGAAGGCTCAAGCAGAAGGATTGCCTGAGCCCAGCAGGTACAGACTGTAGTGGCCATGAGTGTGCTATACTGCACTCTGGGTGACAGAGTGCAACAAAAACAAAAAATGAGAGACTCAGCTGGGCTTGGTGGCTCAACCTGTAATCCCGCGCCTTTGGGAGGCTGAGGTGAGCGGATTGCC
>NW_007088145.1:0-870 GCF_000164805.1 Carlito syrichta
TTTAGTTGGAGACTCACTCTGTCACCCAGGCTGGAGTGCAGTGCCAAGCTACTCCCAGCCACTGCAGCCTTGTCATGCTGGGCTCCAGCAATCCTTCCACCTTGGCCTTCCAAGTAGCTGGAACTACAGGCACATGCCACCACGCCCGGCTAATTTTATGATTTATTCTAGAGACAAGGTCTCGCCATGTTGCTCAGGCTGGTCTCCAACCCCTGAGCTCAGTCAATCCTCTCGCCTCGGCCTTCCAAAGTGCTGGGATTACAGGCGTAAGCCACTGTGCCTGGCTTATTTTTATGTTTTATTTTACTTTATTTTATTTTATTTTTTTGAGTTGGAGTCTCACTGTGTCCCCCAGAGTGGAGTGCAGTGGCTGCTCCTGGCCACCGCAGCCTCGACCTGCTGGTCTCCGGCAGTCCTTCCGCCTCAGCCTAACAAGTAGCTGGAACTACTGGGGCGCGCTACCACGCCCGGCTCATTTTTTTTGATTTATTGTAGAGATGAGGTCTCGCCAAGTTGCCCAGGCGGGTCTCGAACCCGCGGGCTCAGGCAATCCACTTACCTCGGCCTCCCAAAGTGCTGGGATTACAGGCTGAGCCACGGAGCCCGGCCCTCATTTTTGATTTATTGTAGAGACGCGGTCTTGCCAAGTTGCCCAGGCGGGTCTCGTACTTGCGGGCTTAGACAATCCACTCACCTCAGCCTCCCAAGGCACGAGATTACAGGCTAGCCACCAAGCCCAGCAATTTGCGTATTTTACATGTGGATTCGTTATGGTGCTTTTGGCTGCAAGAGCGCAGTACATAACTGGGCTCGGTGGCTGTGTACTGCATTCTTTTTTTTTTTTTGAGTTGGAGTCTCACTCTGTCGCCC
>NW_007088145.1:1119-4949 GCF_000164805.1 Carlito syrichta
ACCCACCCGGGCAACTTGGCGAGACCTCATCTCTACAATAAATCAAAAATTAGCCGGGCATGGTAGCACGCCAGCTACTCGGAAGGCTGAGGCGGAAGGATCGCCGGACCCCAGCTGGTCGAGGCTGCGGTGGCCGGGAGCGGCCACTGCCCTCCAGTCTGGGCGACAGAGTGAGACTCCAAGTCAGAAAAACAAACAAACAAACAAAATCCCAAAAACCTATGCAAGTTTCAACTTCCTTATCTGGTCAACAACTAAATAAGTTAAAACACTCGTTTAACTTAATAAAGGCATGCCATACCTCTCTTTAGCATTGTTGTAAGGAAAATATGTGTGTGTGCCTGTGTGTGTTTTTGTGTTCATGTTAATTTTTCTTTCTTTTCTTGCTTGGGAGATCTGGAACCTTCTGGGTCTGTGAGTCTGACCCATCCTCCCACCGAAGACAATTCTCTTTCCAGTCTGGCAGGGCACGACCATAGACGAAAATCTCTTGGACGCCCTAATGCTGAACACGACCAGAATTGGTCATGGATTTACTTTGAGCAAACACCCAGCAGTCAAGTCTTACTCCTGGAAGAAGGACATCCCCGTTGAAGTCTGTCCCATCTCCAACCAGGTAGGTGTGACCCACGGGATGCATCCCAGATGACCACCTCTGCTCCGATTCTCAACCTGTTTCCTGTACAATTTCTCTCCTTTTGAGTCGGGGTCTCACTCTGTTGCCCAGACTAGAGTGCAGTGGCATGATCACGGCTCACCACAGACTTGACCTCGTGGGCTCAGGAGATTCTCTTGCCTCAGCCTCCCAAGTAGCTGGGACCATAGGCACATGCCAATGTGCCCAGTTAGTTTTCTCATTTTTTTGTAGAGATGAGGTCTCACTCTGTTGCCCAGGCTGGTCTCGATCTCCCGGGCTCAAGCGATCCTCTTGCCTCAGCCTCCCAGAGTGCTGGGATTACAGGTATGGGCCATGGTGCCTGGCCGGGATGACTCTTTTTCCCGCCGAAAGCTTGTTTTTCTCCCCTGCCTTCCGTCGGGCAGGTTCTGGAACTGGTGTCCGACCTAAGAAACCACCCTGCCGCCACTCTGATGGCCACGGGACACCCGATGGTGATCAGCTCTGATGACCCGGCTGTCTTCGGTGCCAAAGGCTTGTCCTACGATTTCTACGAGGCCTTCATGGGCCTCGGGGGCATGAAGGCTGACTTGAGGACCCTAAAGCAGCTGGCCATCAACTCAATCAAGTGAGTGTCCCCGACATGTCTCCCATCTCCACCCCCTCCCGCTCCCGCTGGCCCTGCCTCCCTGGAGGTCTGAGGCTGATGCCCGGCGGCTCTTGTGAGTTTCTGCTGATCATCGCCCATTGCCCTGCCGTGCTTGCTCTCTGGGGACCCGTGCTCTGCCAGGCCCCGATGTCCCCTCAGGCCCCTGTCTCTGTCGCCAGCCCCTGCCCTGGGGTCGACCTGGGCTGCTCTTCTCCCTGCAGGTATAGCACGCTGTCAGAGGCCGAGAAGGCGGCTTTCAAGGCCATCTGGGAGGAGAGATGGAATGCGTTCGTTGCCAAAGTGGCTGCGACGTGAGGGGAGGCGCCACCATGTCCCAGCCTGCCCACCCTCCTCACAAGTCATCCTCGCCCCGCCCCCGGCATCCGTGGCCCGCGAAATCAGCCTCTGTGTCGACTGGCCTGTCGGAAATGCTTGGCTGGTAGAACACTCCCACCTTCTGGAAAGTCTCTTCCCCTTTACCCACAGGGATGTCAGCCCTCTCGGAGTTCCGGGTCCCCGGCCATGGTGTCCAGACCCTCCTCCTCTACCCGAGCTCCCTGTCGGATGTCCTCGAGGCTCAGTCCTGGGCTCTCCCACTCTGGTCTTGTTAATTCTCACTTCTTTTTTCTCTTCTCACTCTGCAGTCTTTTCCTCTGGGGTCTCATCTACTCCTTCACTTGGTTTTTCTTTTATTGCAAAAGAGACGGGGTCTTGCTGTGCTACCCAGGCTGGTCTTCAACTCCTGGGCTTGAGAAATCCTCCGGCCTCGGCCTCCCAAAGTGCTAGGATTACAGGTGTGAGCCACCACACCCAGCCTCATTTCTTCTCTTTTATTTTATTTTATTATTATTGTTATTTTTGGAGTAGGAGTCTCACTCTGTTACCCAGGCGGCAGTGCAGTGGCATGCTCACAGCCATCACAGGCTTGACCTACTGGGCTCAGGTGATCCTTCCACCTCAGCCTTCCAGGTAGCTGGAACCACAGGCGTGCACCACCACGCCCAGCTAATTTTTTGATTTACTGTAGAGACAAGGTTTCCCCAAGTTGCCCAGGCTGGTCTCGAACCCCTGGGCTCAGGCAATCCTCTCGCCTCTGCCTCCCAAAGTGCTGGGATGACAGGTGTGAACCACCACACCCAACTTTTCTTCTTTTTATTTAGATTAAAAAATACAGTCTATTTAAAAAGTAAATTAGAGAGAGAGAGAAAGGAGATTCACCTCCCCAAGGTAGGAAAGGGGACCAGAGCCAGAAAACATGGCGGTGGTCATAGCTCAAATAAAAACTGGTGTCTGACCTGAGACATGGCCACACCAGAGTCTAGTAAGGCAATGGCTGCCTTCTCACTCCAAAATATCATTCACAGCCGGGCTCAGTGGCTCAGCCTGTAAAACGCGCCTTTGGGAAGCTGAGGTGAGTGGATTGCCTGAGTCCGTGGGTTCGAGACCCGCCTGGGCAGCGAGATCTCATCTCTACAATAAATAAAAAAATCAGCCGGGTGTGGTAGCGCGTGCCTGTAACTCCGGCTACTCGAAAGGCTGAGGCGGAGGGATCACCGGAGCCCAGCAGGTCGAGGCTGCGGTGGCTGGGAGCGGCCACTGGACTCCAGTCTGGGCGACAGAGTGAGACTCCAACTCAAAAAAAAAAAAAAAAATTTTATAAATAAATAAATTAAAAAAATATAACTCATTTGTTGGTGATTCCCAAATGTCATTTATTCACTTGAAGTGCTCACAGGAATCCCAAAAACCTGTGTGCAATTCTGAACTCAAACTCTTCCTTTGAAATCTCTCCCTGGACTTTTCCAGCTTGGTAAACGGTATCTCCTTCCATTCTACTCAGTTGCTCGAAGCAGAAATTTTCAGTGAAATTCTTTTTTATTTTTTATTTTTGAGTTGGAGTCTCACTCCATCGCCCAGACTGGAGTGCCGTGGCCACTCCCGGCCACCGCAAATTCGACCTGCTGGGCTCTGGTGATCCTTCCACCTCAGCCTTCCCAGTAGCCGGAATTACAGGCGTGCGCTACCACGCCCAGCCTCTTTGTTCTCTCTCT
Source organism: Carlito syrichta (assembly GCF_000164805.1). NCBI lineage: Eukaryota > Metazoa > Chordata > Mammalia > Primates > Tarsiidae > Carlito > Carlito syrichta. The sequence goes on from NW_007088145.1 coordinate 4,436, forward strand.
TTTTTTTTTTTGAGTCGGAGTCCCACTCTGTCGCCCAGAATAGAGGGCAGTGGCGTGCTTCTGATCACCACAGCCTCGACCTGCTGGGCTCCAGCGATCCTTTCGCCTCAGCCTTCCCAGTAGCCGGAATTACAGGCGTGCGCTATCACGCCCAGCTGATTTTTTGATTTATTGTGGAGATGAGGTCTCATCTGCCCAGGCGGGTCTCGAACTGGCGGGCTCAGGCAATCCACTCACCTCAGCCTCCCAAAGGCACGGGATTACAGGCTGAGCCACTGAGCCCGGCTTGCCTTAGCCTTTCAAGTAGCCGGAACTACAGGCGTGCGCTACCACGTCCCACTAATTTTTTTTTTTTTTTTGAGTTGGAGTCTCACTCTGTCGCCCAGACTGGAGTGCAGTGGCCGCTCCCGGCCACCGCAGCCTCGGCCTGCTGGACTCCGGCAATCCATCCACGTCAGCCTTCCAAGTAGCTGGAACTACAGGCGCGCACTACCACGCCCGGCTCATTTTGATT
>NW_007088146.1:0-515 GCF_000164805.1 Carlito syrichta
CCGGGCTCGGAGCACTGAGGTTCCTCCCTCGGCTCTGGAGAAATCGAAAGCCGGTCTTCCTTGGGGTGGTCGTTCCCTGCCTGGGGCTGGCTTTTGTCTCCCTGGGGCTGCCCGGCGATGTCTGGAGGCATTTTGAGTTGTCACCACTGCGAAGGGGGCAGTGCTGATAGTATCTGTTGAGTGCCAGCCAGGGATGCCGGTAAATGTCCTGCAATGCCCAGGACAGTCCCCACCCCAAGGAATGACCCATACGGAAATGATAGACCCTGCCTCGTCAAGACCAAGTCAGGGTCCCTGTGTTGCAGTTTTATTTAAAAATATATATATATATATTTTTTGGCTTTTTTTTTTTGAGTCAGAGTCTCACTCTGTCACCCTGGTTGGATTGCAGTGGCTTGCTCACGGCCACTGCAGCCTCCACCTGCTGGGCTTACATGATCCTTCCGCCTCAGCCTTCCAAGTAGCTGGAACTACAGGCATGCACCACTACACCCAGCTAATTTTTTGATTTATTG
>NW_007088147.1:0-518 GCF_000164805.1 Carlito syrichta
CTCAGCCTTCCAAGTAGCTGGAATTACAGGCATGTGCTACCACGCCCAGCTGATTTTTTGATTTATTGTAGAGATGAGCTCTCGCGTGCCCAGGCCAGTCTCGAACCCGCGGGTTCAGGCAATCCACTCACCTCAGCCTTCCAAAGGCTCGGGATTATAAGCTGAGCCACCGAGCCCGGCTTTAATGTCCTTTCTAATTAAGAAACACACAAATGTCTTCTATGTACATCAACAGTCTAAATTCTAAAAGAAACTGCAAGGAGAGAAAAAAATTTTTTTTTTCTCAACTTTCATTGGATCTTAGTTGGAACATACCCCAGTAACAAAAGACAGATTTGCCGGGCTCGGTGGCTCAGCCTGTAATCCCGAGCCTTTGGGAGGCTGAGGTGAGTGGATTGCCTGAACCCGCGGGTTTGAGACCCGCCTGGGCAGGCGAGATCTCATCTCTACAATAAATAAAAAAATCAGCCGGGCATGGTAGCACATGCCTGTAATTCCAGTTACTGGGAAGGCTGAGG
>NW_007088148.1:0-443 GCF_000164805.1 Carlito syrichta
TGATTTTTGATTTATTGTAGAGATGAGGTCTCGCCAAGTTGCCCAGGCGGGTCTTGAACCTGTGGGCTCAGACAATCCACTCACCTCAATTTCCCAAGGCGCGGGATTACAGGCTAAGCCACCGAGCCCGGCTTATTATATTTTTTTTAGTAGAAGTCTCACTCTTGTCACTCAGGCTGGAGTGCAGTGGCACGCTTCCACCAGGTGATCCTTCCACCTCAGCCTTCTAAGTAGCTAGAACCACAGGTGTGTGCCACCATGCCCAGCTAATCTTTTAATTTATTGTAGAGATGAGGTCTTGCCAAGGTGCCCAGGCTGGTCTCGAATTCCTGAACTCAGGCAATCCTCTGACCTCCACCTCCCATAGTGCTGGGATTACAGGCATGAGCTGCCACACCCAGATGGTGTTGCCCAATTAAAAAAAAAAAAAGGCCGGGCTCAAT
>NW_007088149.1:0-2368 GCF_000164805.1 Carlito syrichta
AGGAATGGAATGGAATGGAGAGGAATGGATTGGAAAAGAATGAATCTTATGTAATAGAATGGAGAGGAATGGTTGCAAAGGAATCCAAGGGAATGGAGAGGATTGGAATGGAATGGAATGGAAAGGAATGGAATGAATTGGAATAGAGAGGAATAAAATGGAAGGGAATTGAATAAAGAGGAATGGAATGGAATGGAATCGAATCGAATCAAATAGACAGGAATGGAATGAAAAGGAATGGAATGGAGTGGAATGGAGAGGAATGGGATGGAAAGGAATGGAGAGAAATCGAAAGGAATAGAGAGGAATGAAATGGACAGGAGTGAAATTGAATGGAATGGAATGGAATGGAATGCAGATGAATGAAATACAATGGAATGGAATGGATTGGAATGGAAGGGAATGGAAAGGAATGGAATGGAATATAATAGAGGGGAATTTAATGGAGTGGAATGGAATGGAATGGAGAGGGAAGGAATGGAGTGAAGAGTTATGCAATGGAATGGAATGGAATGGAGAGGAAAGAATTTAATGGAAAGGAAGAGAGACAATGGAATAAAATGCAATGGAATGGAGAGGAATGGAAAGGAATGGAATGGAATTGAATGACATTCCATTGAATTGAGAGGTTTGGAATGGAATGGAATCGAATAGAATGTAATGCAATTGAATAGAGAGGAATGAATTAGAATGGAATGGGATGGTATGAAATGGAATGGTACTGAAAGGAGGGTAATGAAATGGATGGAATTAAATGGAAGGGTGAAGAATGGAGAGGAATGGAAAGGAGAGGAATGTAGTGGAACGGAATGGAAATGAATGGAGAGGCATGGAACGGAATGCAATAGATTGGAATGGAATGAAATGATATGGAGAGGAATGGAACAGATTGGAAGGTAATGGAATGGAATGGAACGGAATAAAGAAGAATGGAATAAAATGGACTGAAATGGAATAGAGAGTAATGGAAAAAAATGTTGAGTAGTGGAATGGAGATGAATGGATGGAATGGAATGGAGAGGAATGGATTGGAATGGGATAAATGTTATGGAATAGAATGGAGAGGAATGGAATGGAGTGGAATCCAAAGAAATGGAGACGATAGTAATGGAATGGATTGGAAAGGAATGGAATATAATGGAGAGAATTGTAATGGAATGGAATGAATTGGAGAGGAATTAATTTGAATGAAAATGAATAGAAAGGAGAGGATTGGAATAGAGAGGAATGGAATGGAATGGAAGGGATGGGAATTTTGAGGAATAGAATGGAACAGAATGAAGAGGAATGGAATGGAGGGGAAAGTAATGGAATCGAATGGTATTCAATGGAATGGAATGGAAAGGAATAAAAAGGTATGGAAGGAGTAGAATGGAATGGAATGGAATGGAATTCAATTGAATGGAATGGAGTGGAATGGAATGGATGGGAGAGGTATGGAATTGAATGAAACGTAATGGAGAGAAATGGTATGGAACGGAGAGGAAGGGAATTGAAAAAAATTGAGTGGTATTGCTGAAATGCATGAAATGGAATGTAGAGGAATGGAATTAAGGTTAATGGAAGGGAAAGAAATAGAATGGAAGAGAATAAAAGGAATGGAGAGGAATGGAGTGGAAGAGAAATTAGTGGAATGGAATGGAAGGGAAAGGTGTAGGATAGAGTGAAATGGAATGTGGTGGAATGCAATGCATGACATGAAATGGAAACGAATGCAGAGGATTGAAATGTAGTGGAATGGAGAGGAATGGAATGGAGAGGAATGGAATGGTGTGGAGAGGAATGTAATGGAATGAAGAGGAATGGAATGTAATGGAATGCAGCGGAATGGAATGGAGAGAAATTGAATGGAAAGGAACTGAATGGAATGGAGAGGAATAGAAAGGAGAGGAATGGAGATAAATGGAATGGAAGGGACTGGACAGGAAGGGAATGGAATGGATAGGAATAGAGTGGAATGAAAAGGAGTGGAAAGGTATGAAATGGAATGGAGAGTAAAGTAATGGAATGGAATGGATTGGAGTGGAATGGAGTTGAATGGAATGGAATGGAGAGGCATGGAACGGAGAAGAATGGAGAGAAGTGATATGGAATGCACTGCAATGGAGAGGAATTGAATGGAATGAAGACGTAGGGAATATAATAGAGTGAAATGGAATGGATGGAATGGAATGGAAAAAGTGGAGTGGAATGGAATGGAATGTATTGAAATGGAGTGGAGTTCAATGTAGTGGTGTGGAATGGAATGGAGTGGAATCGAATGAAGTGGAATGGAACAGAATGGATAGGAGTGCAATGGAGTGGAGCAGTATGCAAGTAAATGGAATGGATTGGAGAAGAATGGTATTTAATAGAAAGGAAGAGAGAA
>NW_007088150.1:0-516 GCF_000164805.1 Carlito syrichta
AGAGGGACAGTCACTAGGGCTCCCATCACAGAGGAAGGGTTGTCACTGGGTGATCCATCACAGATCAGTGCCAGACACCATGGCACAGATCACAATGGAGGGGAGTAACAAAGACACAGAACAGAAGAGGGCTAGACTTATCATGAGGAGACAAAATCACAGAGGCCCTTATTACTGAGGCAGTCCAGAAAGTGGGGCTCCAATAAAAGAGGGTGCTCTGTTGCTGGTGCACCTGTTAGGAGGAGACCAAGTCACAGACAATCTATCACAAAGGAAGACAAGTCACTGGCGAAAACGTCACAGAGGAGAAACTGTCACTGGTGCAAACATCACTAAGGACATCAAAATTGGCCATTTGAAGAAGGACAATCACTGACCACTGGACACAGAAAAGAGCCAGTCACAGGAGCACCCACCACAGAGGAGCCCTGGTAACTAGAGCAACCTTCATAGAGGAGGCAGAATCACTGGGACACCCATCACAGAGGAAGATCAGTCACTGTGTCACAAATAAGA
>NW_007088151.1:0-455 GCF_000164805.1 Carlito syrichta
AAAGATGAGGTCTCGCTGCCCAGGCGGGTCTCGAACCCGTGGGCTCAGGCAGTCCACTCACCTCAGCCTCCCAAAGGCACGGGATTATAGGCTGAGCCACCGAACCCGGCTTAACATTCAATCTCATTTTATCTCAAACTATCTGAGATAGGAAGGACAGAGAGAGAAGGGAAATACCATGTTCTGAGGACATACTAAGCGCCAGGCATTTCAGAACCCTTCTGTGGTTGGCATCATCAAACTCATCCACAGATGAGAACAGTCTGAGGCTCAGGGAGATTCAGTCAGTGGCGTGAGGCTTGAGACCCGCCCAGGCAACTTGTCTCTACAATAAATCAAAAACTAGCAGGGCGTGGAACTACACATCTGTAGTTCCGGCTACTTGGAAGGCTGAGGCAGAAGGATCGCTAGAGCCCAGCAGGTCGAGGCTGCAGTGGCCAGGAGCATGCCACTGC
>NW_007088152.1:0-686 GCF_000164805.1 Carlito syrichta
TAGCCAGCTGACTTAACTAGCTGATTTAACAAGACAGCCCATTGGCTAGCCAGCTGACTTAACTGCCTATCTACCTAGCTAGCCAGGTGACTTAACTGCCAATCTACCTAGCTAGCCAGCTGACTTAACTAGCTGACTTAACCAACTAGCCAGCTGGCTAGCCAGCAGACTTAACTAGCTTGCTACTTAGCAGGCCACCTGGATAGTCACCATATTTAACTAGCTGTCATAACTAGCTAGCTAACTGACTAGCCAGCTGACTTAACTAGTTAGCTACTTATGTAGCATGCTGGCTTGCCAGCTGACTTAACTACCTAAGTACCCAGCTAACCAGTTGGCTAGTGAGCTGACTTAACTATGTTACTTAACTAGCTAGTCAAAAGGCTAGACAGCTGATTTAACTAGCTGACTTAAAAAACTATCCAGCTGATTTAATTAGCAGACTTAACTAGCTAGCTACCTAGCTAGCCAGCTGTCTTAACTAGCTAGCTAGGTGACATAACTTGCTGACTTAACTAGCTAGCTACCTAGATAGCCAGCTGACTTAACTAGCTGAAATAGTTAACTAGCCAGCTGGCTAACCATGTGACTTTACTAGCTTTTTTATTAGCTAGACAGAGGGCTAGCCAACTGGCTTAACGTGCTGACATAACTATCTAGCCAACTGGTTATCGAGCTGAGTTAAC
>NW_007088153.1:0-402 GCF_000164805.1 Carlito syrichta
AAGAAAATGACTGACAGTACTGGGAAACTATGGGGGGAGAGGGAGATGGGATTAACAGTAGCAAATATCTGTCTGGGAATAGGGAAACACCCCATATCAATAGCGTGTCTGAATGAAATGCAATTGTATACCTAACCCTTAACTCTACCCCACAACTGCATAATAAAAAATAAATAAATAATTTAAAAAACCCAGTTCCCAATATATAATCTCATTTATATTAAATTCTCTAACAGAGGGGAAAAAAAAGAAATGGATTGACGGTGGTGGGAAACTATGGAGGGGGCGGAGAGGGGAAGGGAGGTGGGATTAAAGGTAGTCAATATCTGTCTGAGGATGGGAGGACACCCCTTATTAACAAGGGTGCCTGAACGATGCATATTTGTATACCTAACCCTTAAC
>NW_007088154.1:0-432 GCF_000164805.1 Carlito syrichta
ATATCTAGCTGAATTAACTAGCTAGCTACCTAGCTAGCCAGCTGACATAACTAGCTGAAATAACCCACAAGCCAGCTGTCTACCCATCTGATGTAACTAACTTTTTAATAACTAGCCAGGTGGCTAGATAACTGAAATAACGAGTTGACTAAACTGGCTAATCAGCTGGCTAGCTGAATTACCTATCTGGTTGTGCAGCTACCTAGCTGACTAGCAAGCTGTATAGCTAGATGGTTTAACTAGCTAGCTGAATAGTTAGCTGAGTTGCTAGCAGACTTAATTATCTAGCTAGATACCTAGTTGACTTTACTAGCTGACTAGCAAGTTGTCTGTATAACTGTCTAGGCAGCTGACTTAAGTAACTAGCTGCACGTTTTGCTAGACTGCTAGCCATCTGGCTTAACTAGCTTGTGACATGGCTGGCTAACTGGC
>NW_007088155.1:0-472 GCF_000164805.1 Carlito syrichta
TAAATTTAATGAATTGCCATAATATATAAAACTGAATTGTACCTGGGCTCTGGAGGCAGACAGATCTTGGTTTGACATTCCAGTTCTTCTATTTGTTAGCTGCAATAACCTATTTTATTTTCTCTGAGAATTTCCTTTTCTAAAAAAGATCAGAAAATAAGGGAACATTCTCAGGGGTTGTTATAAAGATTAGCCCAGATGACATATGTTATACCTGGCACAGTGCTTAGCACATCATTGGCCTATGCTAAATACTTTTTGGTCATATGGATGAATTAATTAGCTTATTAATTAATCTCATGATAATGCAAAATTAGTAAAATATAGAAATTTCAAAATATATTACCAGTCAATTCATTTTAATGTAAGTGTATTTAAGAAATGTTTTAGGCCAACCAGAAAGCTCTTCTTTAATTGTATTCTAAGCGAGGCTCGGTGGCTCAGCCTGTAATCCCGCACTTTGGGAGGTTGA
>NW_007088156.1:0-477 GCF_000164805.1 Carlito syrichta
GGTGGGTCTCAAACCCGCGGACTCAGGCAATCCACTCACCTCAGCCTCCCAAGGCGCAGGATTACAGGCTGAGCCACCGAGCCCGGCTTATTTATTTTTTTTAGAGGGGTGGGATTTTGCTTTGTTGCCCAGGCTGGTCTCGAACTCCTGGCCTCAAGCAATCCTCCCACCTCGGCCTCCCACAGGGCTGCCATTACAGGTGTGAGCCACCACGCCTGTCCCAGAATTCCATTTTCATGCCTGAGTGGGAAACAATTCACCGATCGTTTTCTTCAAGTATTCCCAAACAGGTCATGGACGAAGGATAGGTGTATCTGAAGGTTGACTCCGGATGAAAAGCAAAGCAAAAAGCAAGCAGGTAACACTCAGGGGCCGCCCTGCCCCATGGAAGCCTCACTCTGCACCCCCAGGTCCCCCGTCTGAGGCAAGAGCACATGCCCTATAGGTCCCAGCCACCCCCAGCGCCCACCCCCACCC
>NW_007088157.1:0-442 GCF_000164805.1 Carlito syrichta
GAAGGCTGAGGTGGAAGGATCGCCTGAGCCCAGCAGGTCAACGCTGGGGTGGCCGTGAGCATGCCATTGCACTCCAGCCTGGGTGGCGAGTACGACTCCAACTCAAAAAAAAAGAGAAAGAAATAGAATTTAGAGATTTACTTGCTACACGAAACTCAATTTCTTATTAAATGAAATCGGAAGTAAATTAATGTCAGAGTATTTTTGCTGTGCCAAAACAATCTAGTAGTTATTGTACAAAGAATACATCCTGCTATATCTTTGTTGAGTAGACTACTTGTTACTTATAAAATTAAAACATCCAGCCGGGCTTGGTGGCTCAGCCTGTAATCCCGCACTTTGGGAGGGTGAGATGAGTGGATTCCCTGAGTCCGCAGGTTCGAGACCCGCCTGGGCAACTTGGTGAGACCTCATCTCTACAATAAATAAAAAACTAGCCGGG
>NW_007088158.1:0-485 GCF_000164805.1 Carlito syrichta
AACATACACACACACACACACACACACACACACACACACACACATACACACACCCCAAAACAAGCTGGAATAACAACAAAGCAAAACAAAACAAAAAACAATAAAAAAAGACCCAGGAAAACCAAACATATACACATATGCCCAGCACAGAATGAAAGAAAAAGAGAAGGAAAGAAAGAAATAGGAATTCAAACTGAACCCTTACACATGTACTCACACACACATTCAACCTACAAAAGATAAGAACAAAAGGGCAAAACAAACCAACAACAACAAAACTGAATGATGGACACTCAATCATTCACATACACACATAAACAGAAAATAAAAAACAAAAGGAAAAGAAAAAATGGGGGTGTTGCAGATCGAACACTCACATACATATTCATCCACAAAGGAAAAACATTAAAAAAATTTAAAAACAAACAGACAAAAAAAAAAAAAAACTGCCCTCTTGTGGTGGGTTCTGTAACTTTTCCTCTCAT
>NW_007088159.1:0-455 GCF_000164805.1 Carlito syrichta
AGCTACTTGGAAGGCTGAAGTGGAAGGATTGCCTGAGCCCAGCAGGTCAAGGCTGTGGTGACCATGAGCGTGCCACTGTACTCCAGCCTGGGCGACAGAGTGAGATTCCAACTCAAAAAAAAACAAAATCAAGCCATAATGACAAAACAACTCTTAAGAGATACTTTTAAAAACATAAAAAACGTAATTTTTAAAACCCTGTGTTCCATTATTCTATTTGTTGCTAAATTTATTAATTGCTTTTATTATTTTTAAAATGTTCTTCAAATTCTTGCATAGCTTGGCTGAGATGTACCAACGGCCTAAAGCTACAAATATAATGGTAACTTTTATGACAACTTAGGAAACACACACTATTAACTACCAATGTCACATATCACTATCTTCACAGTAGCTGCCTAGTTGTTGCTGAAGAAAGTTGCCTAAAAAAAAAAAAACACCTGCCAGGTGCAGTG
>NW_007088160.1:0-401 GCF_000164805.1 Carlito syrichta
GCCTGTTAACTAGCCAGCCACCCTGATGTTTGGCCAGTTAGCCAGCCAGCTTAACGAGCTGGCCACCTACTTTAACAGACTGCTAACCTGCCAGCTTAACTTGCCAACCACCTAGCTAGGCAGCCAGCAAACCAGCTGACTTAACTAGCTGACTTAAATAGATAACCATCAGGCTAGCCAGCTGGCTTAACTAGCTAGCAACCTAGCTAGCCAGCCAACTAGCCAGTTCACTTAACTTGCTGACAAAATTAGCTAGCCAGTCTGCTAACCAGCTGACATAATTAGCTAGCTACCTATCTAGTTAGGTGGATAGCCAGCTAATAACTAGCTGAATTAAACAGCTAGCCAGCTGGCTAGCCAGTTGACACAACTAGCTACATAACTAGTTAGTCAGCTGGTCA
>NW_007088161.1:0-597 GCF_000164805.1 Carlito syrichta
ACCTCAGCCTCCCAAAGGCGCGGGATTACAGGCTGAGCCACCGAGCCCGGCTACATTCTTGATTTTGTAGTAGTATTGTTTTCGACTTTAAACTGTCATGACCCTGAAAGCAGAAATAAGAAATTGACCCTGCATACTTTTCTTCATTTTCAGCCTGATGTTGAAAATATAAACATAAATAGTCAACTTGGCAGCAGGACTTTAGTCCTTCAGAGTGTGTGTCAAGCAAGTGAAGTGGCCTCCTGCTCCCTAGCACTCACATGGAACCACTTTGCCCTCTTGCTGCTGTCTTAACCGAGAACCCCCCTTTCCACCAGAAACCTTGTGTTTTGCATGCATCCCTGGAGTGTCCTCTTCCCATTCCTCTGGAAGCTGTCACTCAGCCCACAGGTCGTCTCCAGAGAGCCGGCTAGAACTGGCTCCCAGGGGAACTGCCCATCTTGACAGTCTCTGATCTTGGTCATAGTACTTGACCTCCTCTCCAGATCACTTTGTGTGTCCTTGCTAATTACATCAGGCCTGTTGGAATACAGCCATGAAGCTGGGCTCGGTGGCTCAGCCTGTAATCCCGCGCCTTTGGGAGGCTGAGGTGAGTGG
>NW_007088162.1:0-436 GCF_000164805.1 Carlito syrichta
ACCCAGAGTTAATTGCCTAGTTAACTAACTAGGCAACAGCCTAGTCAGCTGAATTAACTAGCTGATTAACAAAGTAGCCAGCTGCCTAGCCAGCAGATTTCACTAGGTAGCTACCTAGACAGCTGTATAGCCAGCTGATTAGCTGAGATAACTAGATAGCCTGATGACTATCCAGCTAACTTAACTAGCAACCTACCTGCATAGCCCGCTAGCTTGTCAGCTGACTTAACGACCGAACTCCCTAGCTAAGCTGCTGGTCAGTGAACTGACTTAACTAGGTGACTTAACTAGCTAACCAGCTGGCTAGCCAGCTGACTTAACTAACTCACTTAACTAGCTAGCCAGGTGACTTAACAATGTGACTTAACTAGCTAGATACCTAGCCAGCCAACTGACTTAACAAGTTGGCTTACCAGCTAGCCAGCTGCCTGGTCAG
>NW_007088163.1:0-439 GCF_000164805.1 Carlito syrichta
AGGAACAGCATGAACCCTCTTTCTCCTAAGAACTTTTAGAGTGGGGTACATAATACCTGGCAGAGCTGAACATAGTGTACCTGGAGGAAGAAGATACATAAGAAATACGGTTCTCAACCTTTTGTTATTTATATGGTAGATGATTCCTATGGGGTATGCTTAGGTTTGTTTGTACACAAATCCTAGCCTTGACCTGTACGTCTCCCCTTTGCTCCTCCACTCAAGAAAGCATTCTGGAAATTAAGTAACATCTCTGGAGTACACAATTTTGGAGAGCATTATTCTGGTGTCCCAAATGGGCTATCTCCAAAGGTAAGCCATTGGGGAGGGCTTCAAGACAACCTTTTACCTTGACCTTCCCATGTCCTCTGCAGAATATCTGTGGGTGCTGTCATGCCTATGGCTCCATCTTGGGAGTTGGGAGACTTCTTGAGAGAAA
>NW_007088164.1:0-410 GCF_000164805.1 Carlito syrichta
CAACTCAAAAAAAAAAAAAAAAATTGTAGTATTCTACATCTATTGTTTTTATCAAATCCTCAAAACAATAGGTACTATTATTATACCTGTCTTATAGGTGAAGAAACTGAGGCACAGCAATTCAACCAAAGTCCCAGATTTTCAAGGGAGGCAGTGTATCTTCAGAGCCTGCTCTTTTTTTTTTGAGTGGAGTCTCATTCTGTCACCCAGGCTAGAATGCAGTGGTACACTCATGGCCACCCCAACATCAACCTGCTGGTCTCTGGCGATCCTTCCACCTCAACCTTCCAGTAGCTGGAACTACAGGTGTGCACCACCACACCCAGCTAATTTTTTTTATTTATTATAGAGACAAGGTCTCACCAAGTTGCCTGGGCTGGTCTCAAACCCACGGGCTCAGGCAATCCACT
>NW_007088165.1:0-608 GCF_000164805.1 Carlito syrichta
CTTTCGAGTCACCTGCTCCCCGTTCTGTGCGAATAAACCAGGCTGGCCTCCAGGGGCGGTGGTCTTCCTCCCCCAGACGGGCTGCTGGGGCGGGACCCCTGGCCTGGGCTCCCAGGAGTGGGAAGGCAGGGTGGATGCTGCCCCCTGGCGGACACTCGGGGTCGCGGCCAGCCCGCAGAGGGCGGGGGCGAGGGCGTGTTTCTCCGCCGGCTGGGGACAGAAGGGGCGAAGGAAGGGCGTGTCCAGGGGCTGGGGCCGTCCCCGCGGAAGCCGGAGCCCGTCCGAGGGCGCAGGGGAGGGTCGAGTGAGAACCCGGAACCCCGCCCCCGCCCAAAATCACGGCTAGGTGCAGGGGCGCGGGGAAGGGCGGGGACGGTGGGAAGAGCTGGGTGGTCACCCCTGCCGGCCTTCCTCTCGCCTCTCGTCCAGTCCCCAGTCCCGGCTGCAGGCTGGGGTCCCTGGAACACCGGCCTGTGCTCCTGGCCGCCGGGGGCCGCCCTCCGCTGGGACTGGGGCCTAGGTGGTGCCCAGCTCCAGAAACCCGCCCGGAGGCCGGCCCCAGACCTCCTCCGGGGCAGGCCCGCCGGTGGGGTGAGCCTGGGAGGGCG
>NW_007088166.1:0-584 GCF_000164805.1 Carlito syrichta
CTCACCTCAGCCTCCCAAAGCACGGGATTACAGGCTGAGCCACCGAGCCCGGCTCTTTCTCTGCTTGTTGAGTCAGGTCTCACTGTGTCACCCGACCTGGAGTGCAGTGGCACAAACCTGACGATCACGGCTCCCGGCAGATTCAACCTCCTGGGCTCAGGGGATCCTTCCACCTCAGCATCCTGAGTAGCTGGGACAACGGGAGCGTGCCACCACACCCAGCTACTTTATTTTTATTTTGTGTAAACACAGCGTCTCAGGCAGGGTGGGGTGGCTTGAGCCTGTGACAGCAACTCTTCGGGAGGCTGAGGTGGGAGGACTGCTTGAGTCCAGGAGTTTGCGACCAGCCTAGGCAATGTATTAGCCAGGCGTGGCGGCCCACATCTGAGGTCCCATCTAATTGGGAGGCTGAAGCTGAAGGATCACCTGAGCCCAGGAGGTAGAGGCTGCAGTGAGCCATGACTGCACCACTGCACTCCAGCCTGTTTTTGGAGGTTTTTTTGAGTTGGAGTCTCACTCTGTCACCCAGACTGGAGTGCTGTGGCCGCTCCCGACCACAGGATCGTACTTTCTTGCCCAGGCTG
>NW_007088167.1:0-436 GCF_000164805.1 Carlito syrichta
GGCGGGTCTTGAACCCGCGGGCTCAGGCAATCCACTCACCTCAGCCTCCCAAGGGCACGGGATTACAGGCTGAGCCATTGAGCCCGGTTCAAAATTTTTTTTAAAGATGTAAATTCCTAGCCTGGCATAGTGGCTCACGCCTGTCATCCCAGCACTTTGGGAGGTGGAGGCGGGAGGATTGCCTGAGCCTACTGGTTCGAGACCAGCCTTGGCAACTTGGCAAGACCTCATCTCTATAATAAATCCAAAAATTAGCCAGGTGTGGTGGCGCATGTCTGTAGTTCCAGCTACTTGGAAGGCTGAGGTGGAAGGATCGCCTGAGCCCAGCAGGTCAAGGCTATGGTGATGGCCGTGAGCATGCCATTCACTCCAGCCTGGGGTGACAGAATGAGACTCTGACTCAAAAAAAAAAAAAAAAGAAGATGCTGAGTGTGGT
>NW_007088168.1:0-564 GCF_000164805.1 Carlito syrichta
CTCCACCCCCATATTCGCCTCCTGAACCCCAGGCCTGCCACATGTTCCTGACAGCCCAGGCCTAAACTCCCAATGCCCCCTTGATGTCTCCACCAGCATGTCCAAAGATGATCAGTCTTTCTCCCGCTCCCTTGGTGAGCACATGACCTTACTAATCAACTCAGAAGTCACCTTGCACTTCCTCACCCACAAAATGCGTTCAGCTACCTAGGCCTGCCAGTTCATCTTAAACAGATCTCTGATTTTGGAGCTCACCCCCTCCATTTCCTGGGTCACCTGCCTGGCCTCTGTGTCCACAGTCTTGCTACCTCCACCCTCCCACTCATACACACTCATGCCAGCATTTGGGTCAGCCACCTTTCTTTTTTTTGAGTCTCGCTGTCACCCAGGCTAGAGTGCAGTGGCACACTCAGGGCCACCGGAGCCTCAACCTACTGGGCCCAGGCGATCCTTCTGCCTCAGCTTTCCAAGTAGCTGGAACCACAGGCGTATGCCACCATGCCTGGCTAATTTTTTGATTTATCGTAGAGATGAGGTCTCGCCAAGTTGCCCAGGCTGGTCTCG
>NW_007088169.1:0-464 GCF_000164805.1 Carlito syrichta
GCTAATTTTTGATTTATTGTGGAGATGAGGTCTCGCCAAGTTGCCCAGGCAAGACTTGAACCCGTGGGCTCAGGCAATCCACTCACCTCAGCCTCCCAAAGGCGCAGGATTACTGGCTCAGCCACCGAGCCCAGCTTTAATTTCCTTTTTATTGAACTGCCTGAATCTTGTTTTATATTGACTTAGCCCTTCGACTTACACATATGCAAATCGTTTCCCCCATTTTACCAATTGCCTTTTCACGTTTTTTTGTTTTGTTTTGTTTTGTTTTTGAGTTGGAGTCTCACTCTGTGACCCAGACTGGAGTGCAGTGGCCACTTCCGGCCACCGCAGCCTCTACCTGCTGTGCTCTGGCAATCCTTCCGCCTCAGCCTTCCCAGTAGCTGGAATTACAGTTATGCGCTACCACACCCAGCTGATTTTTTGATTTATTGTAGAGATGAGGTCTCGCCAAGTTGTCCAGG
>NW_007088170.1:0-536 GCF_000164805.1 Carlito syrichta
ACTCACCTCAGCCTCCCAAAGCGCTGGGATTACAGGCTGAGCCACCGAGCCCGGCTTGTTGCCAGCGTGCAACTCTGGTACGCCGGCTCCGGCGGTGCTGCGCCCCCCTTGCCTCTCCATCCACCCCTCCACCATCACCCTATCTGTGCCCTAACAACCCCCACCTGGCTGACTCCACTCACTTGGAGATCCTGTGACACGGAGACCCACTGTCTGCCCACCTGAGCCCTGAGCATTCCCCCAAGCTGCCCTCCAAGACTGGACTTCCCTCTGTCCCTCCCTTTCTCAGGTAGCTGGAGTTTGGGGAGCAGCCTGTTTGTGGGCTCAGAGGGTCCCATCCCAGCTCAGAGAGCAAAGGGGCCCAGACCAGGGACAAGTCCTTACCCCTCACAGGGCCCTTAGACCTCTCTCTCTCCTGTGGGTTCTATCTCTGTCTCTCTCCTCTGTCTTTGTCTCTCTCCTGTTCTGTGTCTATCTCTTTCTCTTTTTTTTGAGTTGGAGTCTCACTCTGTCACCCAGACTGGAGTGCAGTGGCC
>NW_007088171.1:0-436 GCF_000164805.1 Carlito syrichta
TTTCATCAGGTCAGCTATCTAGTTGGCTCACTCGTCTGCTAACAGGTATGCAAACTACTCAGCATGCTCGCCAGCCAACAGGTCATCTAGCTTGTCAGCTCACTTGCAGGCCAAGTCAGCTAAGTATTCGACTTGCTCCCCAGCAAACTAGTTAAGTCAGCTCACCAGTAAGTTCACTTGCCAGCAGAATCGTTACGGCAGTGCATGCGTTGGCTCACTTGCCGGCCAAATACTTAATTCAGCTGACTAGTCGGCTCACTCACCGGCCAACTAGTTAAGTAAGCTCACGTGTCAGATCCCACGCCGGCCGACTAGTTAAGTCAGCTAACCGATGGGCCTGCTAACCACCAACTAGTTAAGTCAGCTAACCAATAGGCTAACTAGTGGGCCAACTTGGAAGCTGACAATTTAGGTCAGCTAAATATTCGGCCGACTA
>NW_007088172.1:0-501 GCF_000164805.1 Carlito syrichta
TACAGGTGCGCGCTACCACACCCAGCTAATTTTTTTGATTTATTGTAGAGATGAGGTCTCACCAAGTTGCCCAGGTGGATCTCGAACCCGCAGGCTCAGTCAATCCACTCACCTCAGCCTCCCAAGGCGTGGGATTACAGGCTGAGCCACTGAGCCTGGCTCCATCTCTATTTTTTTAAAAAACTAGCCAGGCATGGTGATGCTCACCTGTAGTCCCAGCTACTCGAGAGGCTAAGGCAGGAGGATCACTTGAGTCCAGGAGGTCGAGGCTGTGGTGAGCTGTGATCATGCCACTGCACTCCAGGTTGGGTGACAGAGTAAGACCCTGACTCAAATAAAAAAATAAAAATAAAAGGTTAGGTTTAATAGAATTCAAATAGGACTCTACACTGACCTGCTCTGTTGGGTTTAGTAGAGTGACCTTGTCCTCGGGACTGCAGGTTTATCTTTTTTTTTTTTGAATTGGAGCCTCACTCTGTCACCCAGGCTGGAGTGCAGTGG
>NW_007088173.1:0-407 GCF_000164805.1 Carlito syrichta
AGCGTGCCACTGCACTCCAGTCTGGGTAACAGAGTGAGACTCCAACTCAAAAAAAAAAATTATGTTTGCTTATATAAAATTCAGGTTTAAGTGGGCTTCATTTCATCTGGTAATCTCATAAGATTTAGATCACCAGTGTCCATAGAACAGGAGCTCTTCGCAATTAGACAAAACAACTCTTCTAGAATCTCATTCCCTCTCAACAAGAACCTGTCAAGGGACCCGCACATCTGAATATCATTAGTCTTGAAAAATAAATAAAGGTCCTTCAAAAATGTCCCATTTCCATGATGCTATGCTTTGACTGTATGTCCCCAACCTTGCAAAAAAAAATTCATGCGCCGGGCTTGGTCGCTCAGCCTGTAATCCCGCGCCTTTGGGAGGCTGAGGTGAGTGGATTGCCTGAG
>NW_007088174.1:0-511 GCF_000164805.1 Carlito syrichta
GATGGGTGGAAGGATAAATACATGGATGGATGGATGGAAGGATAGGTGGATAGATGGATAGAAAGGTGGGTGGATGGATGGGTGGTAGGTGGAAGGGTGGGTAGATGGGTGGGTGGATAGACCAATGGTTGGATGGATGGATGGAAGGAAGGATGGGTGAGTGGGTGGAGAGAAGGGTGGGTGGATGGATGGAGAGGTGGCTAGGTGGAAGGGTGGGTGGATGGGTGGATGGATGGAAGGGAGGGTGGATGGACCAATGGATGGATGGATGGATGGAAGGAAGGATGGGTGGATAGATAGAAGGGTGGGTGGATGGATGTGTGGATGCGTGGATGGATGGATGGATGGATGGATGGATGGATGGATGGATGGATAAAAGGTGGGTGAGTGGATGGATAGAAAGGTGGGTGGATGAATGGGTGGCTGGGTGGATGGGTGGGTGGATGGACCAATGGTTGGATGGATGGATGGAAGGAAGGATGGGTGGGTGAGTGGGTGGATGGATGGGTGG
>NW_007088175.1:0-522 GCF_000164805.1 Carlito syrichta
CGCGAGCGCCCAGCCGGGCCTCCCGCCTCTGCCCACAGCCCTCCATGGCTCCCACCGCCCTGGGAGCCAAGCCCAGGTCCTCCCACAGTCCGCCCCGCCCTCTTCCCCCCCCAGCCACACGGGCCTCCCCGCTGTGCCTGGGACTGACCAGGCCAGGTCCCGCCCCAGGGCCTTTGCACGGGCTGTTCCTTCCCCAAAATCCTCAGGTCTGGGCTCCAGTGTCGAGCCCCAGCCAGGCCTTCCCGGACGCCCCCCGACACAGCCTGGCCCCCCCCCACAATTAATTTTCCCCACAGTCTTATCACTAACTGATACTGATTTCTCGTTCTTTGTCCGTCACCTGATCAGAGCTCTGCCGGGGTGAAGTTTCTTTTTTCTGAGTCCAAGTCTGGCTCTGTCGCCCGGGCTGGAGGGTGGTGGCACGCTCCTGGCCACGGCGGCCTCGACCTGCTGGGCTCCGGCGATCCTTCCGCCTCAGCCTTCCGAGTAGCTGGAACTACAGGCGCGCGCCACCATGCCCGG
>NW_007088176.1:0-472 GCF_000164805.1 Carlito syrichta
CTCAGGCAATCCACTCACCTCAGCCTCCCAAGGTGCGGGATGACAGGCTGAGCCACCAAGGCCGGCTTGTATGGACATTTTAATGATATGGATTCTTCCAACCCATGAGTATGGAATATTTTCCCATCTGTTTGTGTCATCTTCGATATTTTTCAGCATTGTTTTGTTCTCACTGTAGCTATCTTTCACAGCCTTGAGCAGATGTAATCCCAGGTATTTTACTTTATTTTCATGGCTGTTGTAAATAGGACTGTGTTCTTGACTTGCTTTTCAGCTTGAACGTTGTTGCTGTAGAGAAAGGCTACCGAAAGGCCGGGCTCGGTGGCTCAGCCTGTCATCCGACGCCTTGGGAGGCTGAGGTGAGTGGATGGCCTGAGCCTGTGGGTTCGAGACCCGCCTGGGCAACTTGGCCAGACCTCACCTCTACAATAAATCAAAAAATCAGCCGGGCGTGGTAGCGCGTGCCTGTAAT
>NW_007088177.1:0-441 GCF_000164805.1 Carlito syrichta
AAAAAAAGATAATGGAGGCTGGGCTCAGTGTCTCAGCCTGTAATCCCAGCACTTTGGGAGGCCGAGACAAATGGATTGCCTGAGCCCGAGGGTTCGAGACCAGCCCAGGCAACTTGGCAAGACCCCATCTCTACAATAAATAAAAAATCAGCCAGGTGTGGTAGCACGCACCTGTAGTTCTGGCTACTTGGGAGGTTAAGGCAGAAGGATCGTCTGAGCCCAGCAGGTCGACGCTGGAGTTGCTGTGAGTGTGCCACTTGCACTCCAGCCTGGGCAATGGAGTGAGACTCCAACAGAAAGAAAGGAAAGAAAGAAAGAGAAAGAAGGAAGGAAAGAAGGAAGGAAGGAAAGAAAAAAAGAAGGAAGGAAGGAAAAGAAAGAAAGAAAGAAAGAAAGAAAGAAAGAAAGAAAGAAAGAAAGAAAGAAAGAAAGAAAGAAAGA
>NW_007088178.1:0-637 GCF_000164805.1 Carlito syrichta
TACCATGCCCGGCTAATTTTTGATGTAGGGTAGGGACAAGGTCTCACCAAGTTACCCGGGTGGGACTCGATCCCTTGGGTTCAGGCGATCCACTCACTTCGGCCTCCCAAAGTGTTGAGATTATAGGAGTGAGCCATCACGCCAAGCCGCAGGCAATGAATTTAACATTTTCGCTGCTGTATAACCTGGAGCGTCATCTTTTCAACCTCCAGTTTTAGTTTCTGTCTCACCTACAAGTCTACCACCAAGCCAATGCTGCATATTTTGGGCATTTGCTGAAGCTGGAAAAAGGAATATGTTGACTGGTGCCTTACTTCTTTCAAAGACTTCAGCCTGAAAATGACACTTTCATTTTACATTTCTTGGCTAAGACGAGTCACGTGGTCCTGTTTTATTTCCCGTCCTTCCTTCCTTTCTTTTGAGTTGGGGGCCTCACTCTGCTGCCCAGTCTAGAATGCAGTGGCATGATCGAGACTCACTGCAGCCTTGACTTCTTGGGCTCAGGCAATCTTTCCTTCCACATCAGTCTCTTGTGTAGCTGGGACTGCAGGTGTGTGCCACCACACCCAGCTAGTTTTTTGACCCTTTTTTTTGTAGAGACGAGGTCTCTCATTATGTTGCCCAGGTTGGTCTTGAA
>NW_007088179.1:0-586 GCF_000164805.1 Carlito syrichta
TTTTGAGTGGAAGTCTCACTCTGTCACCCAGACTGGAGTGCAGTGGCCGCTTCCGGCCACCGCAGCCTCGACCTGCTGGGCTCCGGTGATCCTTCCGCCTCAGCCTTCCAAGTAGCCGGAATTACAGGCATGCGCCACCACGCCCGGCTGATTTTTTGATTTATTGTAGAGATGAG
This sequence comes from Carlito syrichta, assembly GCF_000164805.1. NCBI lineage: Eukaryota > Metazoa > Chordata > Mammalia > Primates > Tarsiidae > Carlito > Carlito syrichta. The sequence continues at coordinate 177 of NW_007088179.1, forward strand.
GTCTCGCTGCCCAGGCGGGTCTCGAACCCGCGGGCTCAGGCATTCCACTCACCTCAGCCTCCCAAAGGCGCGTAAAGGCGAGACCATTGGCTTCTCACATCTGCAGCAAAGAAAAAAGACAGAGAGAGGCAGAGGCGAAAGCCGGTCCCAGGCCACACCAGCTGCCGCTGTGGCCCTCCCCGCCAGCAGGCAGAGCAAGCCGTTGACATTGCCAGTCTGGGCTACTGGGGACAGTCCACAGCCGGTGAAGACGGCCTCATCCGAGGGAGGGAGCAGGAAGCCGCCCCCACCATGAGAACACAGACCACACACGGAACAGATGGCTGGACGCCTGCTTGTTCTGCTTCTGGGGCTGTTTACATTCTTAAGTGACTGATCTCGACATGCTATACCACTAATGAAGCTCTTCG
>NW_007088180.1:0-425 GCF_000164805.1 Carlito syrichta
TTCATAAAGCAACTTCTAGGAAAACTAAAGAAAGATATTGACTCTAACACCATCATAACTGGGGACTTTAATACTGCCCTCACAACCCTAGACAGATCATCAGGACAAAAAATCAGCAAGGACATCTGGAACCTCAATGTGACTTTGGACCAAATGGACTTAATTGATAGCTATGGAACACACCACTCAACCACCACAGAATACACATTCTGCTCATCACCGCATGGAACGTATTCTAAGATCACCCACATAATTGGCCATAAATCAAGCATAAGCAAACTTAAAAGGATGAAAGTTCTACCATGTACCTTCTCAGACCACAGTGGAATAAAAATAAACATTGACACCAACAAGTTCCCCTCAAAACCAACAAAGACATGGACACTAAACAGCATGATGCTAAACAACTCCTGGGTCAATGATGA
>NW_007088181.1:0-398 GCF_000164805.1 Carlito syrichta
ATCTCTCTAGACAGCTGGCTAGCTAGGTAGCTTGCTACTTAAGTCAGCTGACTAGACAGCTGACTACCTGGTTAAGTCACCTAGTTAAGTCAGCTGTCTAGCCAGCTTGTTACCTATATAGCAAGCTAATTAATTCAGCTGACTAGAAAGCAGTCCAACTACTTAAATAAGCTAGTTAAGTTAGCTGGCTTGCCAGCTGGCTATCTATGTAGTGAACTAGTTGAGTCAGTTGGCTAGTCAGCTGGCTAACTATTTAAGTCAGCTAGTTAATTCATCTGGCTTCCCAGGTGGTTAGCTAGTTACGTAGATATTTAAGTCAGCTGGCTATCCACCAGTCGAGCTAGTGTTGTCAGATCGTTATGTCAGCTCACTAGCCACCTGGCTAAATTGTTATCTCA
>NW_007088182.1:0-542 GCF_000164805.1 Carlito syrichta
CTCAAAAAAAAAAAAAAAAAGAAATGCTCAAACATTAGAAATTGTTTTGTAGTTTTTCAAGCTAAGAAAACACTAAAATTCACTTTTACTGAATTTTAGTGTATTAAGTGCTATATATATATATATATATATATATATATATATACTAATATGCTCAGAAATTTTTCACTTAAAAATATTCTTGACCGGGCTCGGTGGTTCAGCCTATAATCCCAGCACTTTGAGAGGCCGAGGCGAGTAGATTGCCTGAGCACACAGGTTCAAGACCAGCCCGGGCAACTTGGCGAGACCTCATCTCTACAATAAATCAGAAATTTTAGCTGGGCATGATAGCGTGCAGCCTTGACCTTCTGGGCTCAGGCAATCCTTCCACCTCAGCCTTCCAAGTAGCTGGAACCACAGGTGCACCCTACCACGCCCGACTAATTTTTTGGTTTATTGTAGAGATGAGGTCTTGCCAAGTTGCCCAGGCTGGTCTCGAACCCATGGGCTCAGACAATCCTCTTGCCTCTGCCTCCCAAAGTGCTGGAATTATAGGCATG
>NW_007088183.1:0-478 GCF_000164805.1 Carlito syrichta
GCGGGTCGAGGCTGCGGGGGCCGGGGGCGGCCGCTGCCCCCCAGTCTGGGCGACAGTGAGACTCCAACTCCAAAAAAAAAGAAAAAAGAAAATGAGGACTAAAACGGCGTGGGAGTAGAGATTTTGAAAAAGTGTAGTGGGGCGGGAACAGGTGAGGCAGGGCCTGGGCAGGGGACCTGGCGAGCCCAAGTTTGGATGGGAGAGAGCATTTGGGATTAAAATGCGAGGAGAGGGGCGGGAGCTTGTCCCAGGAGGGGTGCGGTGACTCGAGGGAGGCGAGAGGTCGTTAAAGAATGCTCTTGGAGACGGGGGCCGAATCATAGTAACTAACAGCAGGCATCGCGATAAAGCTGGCAGGACTACAACAGCCAGGCTCGGTCCCGGAGGCTTGGAAATGCTGCACACGGAGAGCGGCGATAGGCGACTGCTCGGTCCCAGCCCTGGCGCGGAACCCGTTGTGACGGCGCCGAGGTTTCCG
>NW_007088184.1:0-567 GCF_000164805.1 Carlito syrichta
CAGCTAGTTAAGTCAGCTGGCTAGCCTGCTGGCAAGGTAGGTAGCTACGCCCTTAAGTCATCTTGCTAGTCAGCTGGCTAGCTATTTAATTCACCTAGTTAATTCAGTTGGCATGCCAGCATGCTAGCTAGGAAGCAAGCTAGTTATGTCAGCAGTCCAGTCTGCTGGCTAGATAGTTAAACAACCAAGTTAAGTCAGCTGGCTATCTAGGTAACTTGCCAGTTAAGTCAGCTCCCTAGACAGTTTGCTAGCAAGATAAGTCAACTAGTTAATTCAGCTGGACAGCCAGCTAGTTAAAACATCTGGTAGCAAGCTAGTTAATTCAACTGGCTAGAAAGTAGGCCAGCTAGTTAAAACATCTGGTTAAGTCAGCTGGCTAGCAAACTGGCTGGCTAGGTAGTGCCCTTGCTAAATCAGTTGATTAGCCAGCTGTCTAGCTAATTATATCAGCTAGTTAAATCAGCTTGCTATCCAGGTGGCCAGAGAAGTAGACAGATAGTTAAATCAGCTGACTAGCCGCCTGGGTATCTACTTGTCAGCTAGTTTACTCACCTGGCTGAGCAGCTG
>NW_007088185.1:0-508 GCF_000164805.1 Carlito syrichta
GGCAGGTTGAGGCTGTGGTGGCCAGGAGCATGCCACTGCACTCTAGCCTGGGCGACAGAGTGAGACTCCAACTCAAAAAAATAAAATAAAATACATTCCCAATATTAACACCTTGCCAGATATATTATTTACAAGCATGTTCTACAGTTCTTTGGATTGACCTTTTTTTTTTTTTTTTTTTTAAGTGTTGGAGTCTTATCTGTCTTCCAGGCTGAAGTGCAGTGTCATGCTCAAGGCCACCACAGACTCAACCTGCTGGGCTCAGTTGATCCTTCTGCCTCTGCCTTCCAAGTAGCTGGAACTACAGGCATGTGCCACTACGCCCCGCTAATTTTTTATTTTGTTTATTGTAAAGACAAGATCACACCAAGTTGCCCAGGCTGGTCCCGAACCCCTGGACTCAGGCAATCCTCTCACCTCAGCCTCCCAAAGTACTGGGATTACAGGCTTGAGCCACTCTGCCCCGCCTGCGGATTGCCTTTTTTTTTTTTTTTTTTTTTTTTTTTTT
>NW_007088186.1:0-540 GCF_000164805.1 Carlito syrichta
TCCGGCGATCCTTCCGCCTCAGCCTTCCAAGTAGCCGGAATTACAGGCATGCGCTACCATGCCCGGCTGATTTTTGATTTATTGTAGAGATGAGGTCTCGCCAAGTTGCCCAGGCGGGTCTCGAACCCGCGGTCTCAGGCAGTCCATTCACCTCAGCCTCCCAAAGGTGCGGGATTACAGGCTGAGCCACCGAGCCCGGCTACTGTGGTTTTTCTTAACACAGAAGACCTGGGTGCTTCACTTAACACAGATGTCGCCTACCGCTGACCTCTGCTGAGGATGAGGAAGAGTTCTCACCCTTCCTTGGCTTCCTTGCTCACCCTGTCCTTAGCCAAAGGGCTTGGACCAGATCTTACAGCTAGTTCAGTCTCCTCCACCCCCAAGATTGATTTGACCTCCAATAATCAATTTGTGGGGAGGAGAGCCCTGGTAAACTCTTTATTTATTTATTTATTTATTTTTTGAGTTGGAGTCTCAGTTTGTCGCCCAGACTGAAGTGTAGTGGCCGCTCCCGGCCACCGCAGCCTCGACCTGCTGGGC
>NW_007088187.1:0-599 GCF_000164805.1 Carlito syrichta
TCTCTACAATAAATCAAAAATTAGCCGGGTGTGGTAGCGCGTGCCTGTAGTTCCAGCTACTTGGAAGGCTGAGGTGGAAGGATGGCCAGAGCCCAGCATGTCGAGACTGCAGTGGCCAGGAGCGGCCACTGCACTCCAGTCTGAGTGACAGAGTAAGACTCTAACTCAAAAAAATAAAACAAAAACAAAAAAACCAAACAAAAAAACATAAAGAATTTTGACCCATACTTCCTACCATATACAAAATTCAACTCAAAATGAATCACAGATCCAATTGTAAAATCTAAAATGATTAAAATTCTCAAAATCCTTGTGACTTTAGGTCAAAGATTTTCCTAGATATGACACCAAAATCATGATCTATAAAAAAAATTGACAAGCCGGGCTCGGTGGCTCAGCCTGTAATCCCGCACCTTTGGGAGGCTGAAGTGAGTGGATTGCCTGAGCCCATGGGTTCGAGACCTGCCTGGGCAACTTGGCGAGACCTCTTCTCTGCAATAAATCAAAAATTAGCTGGGCGTGGTAGCATGCGTCTGTAGTTCCAGCTACTTGGAAGGCTGAGGCGGAAAGATCGCCGGAGCCCAGTAGGTCGAGGCTGC
>NW_007088187.1:1159-14667 GCF_000164805.1 Carlito syrichta
CCTTTGGGAGGCTGAGGAGAGTGGATTGCCTGAGCCCGCGGGTTCGAGACCCACCTGGGCGACTTGGTGAGACCTCATTTCTACAAGAAATCAAAATGAGCCGGGCATTGTAGCGCGCTCCTGTAATTCTGGCTACTCGGAAGACTGAAGTGGAAGGATTGCCGAAGCCCAGCAGGTCAAGGCTGCGGTGACCGAGAGCGGCCACTGCACTCCAGTCTGGGCGACCGAGTGAGACGCCAACTACAAAACAAAAAACAAAAAAATGAATGTACATCCAGAATATGTAAAAATGTGAACTGTAGGCACACAAGAAGGTACAGACATATTCTTACTACCTTAGAATTTCCAAATTTGACATTCAAGTCAGGAATGTCTGGTCTAGAAAAACAGTTTCCAGAAAAGGTCTCAAGCTGCCTCCTCCTTCCATGACGGTGACTCTGTCACCCAGGCTGGAGTGGAGTGGCACACTCATGACCACCCCAGCGTCAACCTACTGGGCTTAGGGGATCCTTCCACCTCAGTCTTCCAAGTAGCTGGAACTACTGATGCACGGTCCCATGCCCAGCCAATTTTTGTGATTTATTGTAGAGACGAGGTCTCACCAAGTTGCCCAGGCTGGTCTCAAACCCCCGGGTTCAGGCAATCCTCTCGCCTCAGCCTCTGAAAGTGCTGGGTATTTATTTATTTATTATTACCATTTTTTGATTGGAGTCTCCTCTGTCGCCCACTGGAGTGCAGTGGCTGCTCCTGGCCACTGCAGCCTCGACCTGCCGGGCTCTGGTGGTCCTTCCGCCTCAACCTTCCAAGTAGCTGGAATTACAGGCATGCACTACCACACCCAGTTGATTTTTTGATTTATTGTAGAGGTAAGGTATTGCTTCCCAGGCGCGTCTCAAACCCGCGGACTCAGGCAATCCACTCACCTCAGCCTCCCATGGTGTGGGATTATAGGCTGAGCCACTGAGCCCGGCTTATTTATTTTTTTAATTGGAGTCTTACTCTGTCACCTAGGCTGGATTGCAGTGACACGTTCATGGCCACCACAGTCTTGATCTGCTGGGTTCAGATGATCCTTCCGCTTCAGCCTTCCAAGTAGCTGGAAGTACAGACGTGAGCCACCATGCTTGACTAATTTTTTAATTTACTGTAGAGACGAGGTCTCGCCATGTTGCCCAGGCTGGTCTCAAATCTGTAGGCTCAGGTAATCCTCTCGCCTCTGCCTCCCAAAGTGTTGGGACTACAGGCGTGAGCCACCATGCCCAGCCTATCTGGGCTTTAAATGAAGACTCAGCCTTGGTCACATGGAGCCTCTTCTTGGGGCTGAAGCACCCACCCAGAGGAGGCTGGGAACAGCCGACTCTGGCCGGGAAATAACCAGGGGTCTCCTCTTGGGAACTTTGCAATGATCACCACTGAAGAGGGGAGTCTGAGAGAAAAGTGAACCACCAAGAAAAACACAGAATGACACTGCACATTGACACTCAGAATGGTCTGCTCATCCTTTTTTTCTGAGTTGGAGTCTCACCTTCTTGCCTGGAATCTAGTGGCATACTCATGGCCACTGCAGCCTTGACCTGCTGGACTCAGGTGATCCTTCCAAGTAGTTGGAACTACAGGAGGGGTCACCACACCTGGCTATTTATTTATTTATTTATTGTAGAGACGAGGTCTTGCCGAGTTGCCTAGGCTGGTCTCGAATCCTTAGATTCAGGCAATCCTCTTGCCTTGGCCTCCCAAAGTGTTGGGATGACAGGCTTGAGCCGCCGAGCCCAGCCAAGGTCTGCTCATCTTTAACTACAGTGCGTTGTCCGTGACTCGTCAGAGTGGAGATGTAGCATCAAAGGTGCTGCCAATTTAGTCTCTGTAAGATGGCTTCCTGAGTGGCCATTTTTTTATGGACTTATCAGAACAAGGTCTCTGTCTGGTCTAAAGGCAGAGAAAGGCAGCATCTGACCTGGAGTGGTCACACTTGGGGACAGCAGTGAGCCAGTGGGCAAGCTGTTGGAATGAAGGAGAATGAAAGATAAAGAAGAGCTGAGGGTGAGAGGAGCAAAGGGGCCTTGGGAACGACTGAGCAGGAGAGCTTAGGGTCAAGGGACTCGTGGAGACTATCAACAAACACAAAATAAAAATGAGCCCTGCCGGGCATGGTGACTCAAGCCTGTAATCCCAGCACTTTGGGAGGCCAAGGCAAGAAAACTGCCTGAGCCCAGGGGTTCAAGACCAGCCTGGGCGACTTGGCGAGACCTCGTCTCTACAATAAATCAAAAAAATTAGCCGGGTATGGAGGCACACACCCAGAGGAGGCTGGGAAATAACCAGGGGTTTCCAGCTATTTGGAAGGCTGAAGTGGAAGGATTGCTGCGGTGGCCGTGAGTATGCTACTGCACTCCAGCCTGGGAGACAGAGTGAGACTTCAGCTTCAAAAAAAAAAAAAAAAAAGGCCTCAGCTGGATGTAATATCTCACAATTGTAATCCCAGCCCTTTGGAGGGCCGAGTCAGGAGGATTGCTTGAGCCCAGGAGTTTGAAACCAGCCAAAGCAAGACCTTGTCTCTACAAAAAAATAAAAATAGTCAGGCATGGTGGCACACACCAGTAGTCCTAGCTACCTGGGAGGCTGAGGCAGATGGATCGCCTGAATCCAGGAGGTCAAGACTGTGATGAGCCGTAATGGTGCCACTGGACTCCAGCCTGGGCACCTGGGCAAAAGAGTGAGACCCCCGACTCAAAAATAAAGAATGCGGGCCCCCGCAGAAGGAGTCATACCTCTAAGTACACTGGGGCTGGGCCATCTGAGGACAGGAGCTGGGATTGCCTCGTTGATGCTGCATCTTTTGTACCTGGCATGTGCTAAGTGCTAAATAAATATGCTGAGAGGGAAAGGGTGGAGGTCGGTACACGGGGAAGCCAAGTGTGATGTCGGTGGAGGACAGATTCAGCCTCACAGAGAAACACCATGATTCAGTGGGATAAGCTCCCTGGTCCTTCCAGTGGGGAGTATAGGCTACAGGCACAAGTTGCAAAGATTCGGGGAGCCCCTGTCAGCAAGGATTGTGCACAGGAGACAGCAGTGTTGGCGAGAGTTTGGGGCTGGGCATGGTGGCTCATGCCTGCCATCCAAGTACTTTGGGAGGTGGAAGCGAGAGGATTGCTTGAGGCTAGCAGTTTGAGGCCAGCCTAGGCAACATAGCGAGACCTCGACTCTACAGAAAAATTAAAAAGTTAGCTAGGTGTGGTGGTGTGCGCCTGGAGGCCCAGCTACTTGGAGACTGAGGCAGAAGACTCGCTTGAGCCCAGGAAGTCAAGGCCATGGTGAACCGTGATTGTGCCACGGCACTCCAGCCTGGGCAACAGAGTAAGGTCCCAACTCAAAAAAAAAAAGTTTGGAAGCCAGGTCTCCCTGGAGACTGGAAAAGGCACTGGCTACAGGTTTTTGTTTTTTTGTTTTTTTTTGAGTTGAAGTCTCACTCTGTCGCCCAGACTAGAGTGCAGTGGCCGCTCCCAGCCATCGCAGCCTCGGCCTGCTGGGCTCCGGCGATTCTTCCGCCTCAGCCTTCCCAGTAGCTGGAATTACAGGCATGCGCCACCACACCAGTTGATTTTTTGATTTATTGTAGAGATGAGGTCTCGCTGCCCAGGCAGGTCTCGAACCCACAGGCTCAGGCAATTCACTCACCTCAGCCTCCCAAAGGCGCGGGATTACAGGCTGAGCCACCAAGCCCGACGGCTACAGGTTTTAAATGTTTACTGTGTACCCTTTTTACTGACAAGAGCACAATTTGGAAACTAAAGGCCAAACATTCCCACCTCCCCTCCTCTGTGTGTCCTTGCCTCCTGCCCTCAGGTGACCCCTGGAGTGTCCCCTCACTTCCAGCTCCCTACTCCTCAGAAAAAGAGACTCCTGCTGGCCGTTTCTTGTTTAAAACTGTGCATAATTGATGGTGGCAAATCTACCCTGGCTGTGTCTCACATCTCTCCTGGGGCAAGAAAAAACGTTCTCTAAGACTGTCATTAACTAGTAAATTAGTGAGCACCCCTGGCAGATAACCATGTGCCATACAAAATGCAGCCGTCTGGTTGAAGGAGAATGACCCAGGTATCAAATTCCTGCATAATCCATCTCCATTTTAAAGTCATTTTAAGATGTCTGCCTCCTCCACTACTGGGAAGAAAGAGACTCATGCCTCTGCATACCACCATCCAGGCACTCCTCAGACAATAACGAAATGCAAATTGTCAGGAGCCAGAAAGTTCTGCAAACTTTTCCCCAAAGAGAAAGGTAAACCGGTTTGAGGCCAAAATGACCCTGTAACCAAGTGGAACTTTAACAGCAAATTCCTTCACAGACCTAAGAGATCCTGGCCCTTTCTTGAGGTGAGCATAGCGGCAGGGAAACAGAAAATGTGGAGTAGAACTTTCTGGTAAGGCCGCCCCAGTGTGGTCACTCCCACACATGTATAACACGTCCAAGTGTTATGTTGGTTTTGAATCAGAAAACAGGTTCCATGCATGAGGCCATGACCCTGGGATCAGGAAGCCATACCAACAAGAGGCTGGTGTTCTGAACTCAAAGACTCCATGATTTTTTTTTTTTGAGTTGGAGTCTCACTCCATCGCCCAGGCTGGGGTGCAGTGGCACATTCATGGCTACCCCAGCATCGATCTGCTGGGCTCAGGCAATTCTTCCAGTTCAACCTTCTGAGTAGCTGGAACTACAGAGGCGCACTACCACACCCAGCTAATTTTTAATTTAGAGACGAGGTCTCACCAAATTGCCCGGGCTGGTCTTGAACCCGTAAGTTTAGGTAATCTACTCGCCTCAGCCTCCCAAAGTGCTGGGATTACAGGCTGAGCCACTGAGCCTGGCCAGACTCCATGATTTTTAAGTATCTTCACACGAGTAGTTTTCACATCCTGAAGTCTATTCCCAGTGACTGTTCAGACTCTTTTTAAAAATAAAAAATAATTTAAACCAAGTATCTGGGTCAGGCAGGTTTGGTGACTCACATTTACGATCCCAGCACTTTGGGAAGCTGAAGCGGGAAGATCGCTTGAGCCCAGGAGTTCAAAACAAGTCTAGGCAACTTAGTGAGACCTCATCTCTACAAAAAAAAAATGACCGGATGTGGTAGTGCACACCTGTCATTCCAGCTACTCAGTAGGCTGAGGTGGAAGAATAGCCTTAGCCCAGGAGGTCAAGGCTGTGGTGAGCCATGAGCATGCCACTGCGCTCCAGCTTGGGTAACAGAGTGAGATTCTGACTCACACAAAAAAACAACCAAGTATCTGCTTTTGTGCTGTTGATCAGCACAATCTGATCACAGTCAACGTGTCCTTTATAGTCCAGGGTAAACTCAAACTTATTCACAAGAGAGTGCAAATAGTGCTTTGTTCAGACCACCGGTTTGCACAAGGTTCTTGTGCATTTCCAGATAGAATGGGATAGGAGGAGCAGACTGGGAACTTTTCTTTCAGGGACCCTCTTGAATGAAGGTGAAGATAGTTTCCAAAGCAAGTAATCCAGAGACATGTTTTGTGATTTGAGAACACGATTACAACAAATAAATCAAAAGCACAAATAAGTATGCACAGGCTGGGCATGATGACTCACACCTGTAATCCCAGCACTTCAGGAGGCTGAGGGGGGCTATCGCGTAAGACCAGGAGTTCAAGACCAGCTTGGACAACACAGCAAGATCCTATCTCTAAAAAAACTAAAACAAGTCAACTGCTACCAACATGGGAATCAGGAAGGAAAGAAAAACATCCTAGGTGTCACCAGCAACACCTGCCTTATCTGAACCAGGTCCAGGCTCCATGGGAAAGTAAGGACTGTTTGACCGAGAGTAGTTATAAATTAGTGACAAAAGGGCCAGGCACAGTGGCTCACGCCTATAACCCCAGGTCTTTGGGAGGCCGAAGTGAGAGGATTGCCTGACCCCACAGGTTCAAGACCAGCCTGGGCAACTTGGCGAGACCTCATCTCTACAATAAATGAAAGGTGGCACGCGCCTGTGGTTCCAGCTACTTGGAAGGCTGAGGCGGAAGGGTCGCCTGAGCCCAGCAGGTCAAGGCTGCAGTGGCCATGAGTGTGCCACTGCACTCTAGCCTGGGCAACAGGGTGAGACTCTGACACACACACATACAAAAGTAGTGACAGAAGGAAAAGGCCTTCGCAGGGGTGGGCCGAGTACATACTCTTATTGGTCCCCACACAGTTCTCTGCTGGTCAACCAGCTTTTGGCGGTAGGGAGAGAGAGAGATCCCCGATTTAGCATTTGCCCATGTCTCTCGTGTAATTACTCCCAAGATAGTCAATTTCAAGCTGCCGGCATGATGTCATTCAATGCAGAATTGGGAGGCGATGAAGAACCAGATCTTAAGAACTGGTGCAAGCTGGCTCCAGCATGCCCTGCTACAGCAGCCCTCGGTGCAGGATGATGGCACTGGTCAGACGGCCACTGTCTCGATTACTTGTGTTTCAAGCCAGGCGCTGTAAATGTACTATTCTAATTAATGCTCACAGCACGTGAGAGAACGAAGGGGACCCAAAAAGGTCAGATACTTACAACAAGGTTATTTGGTGAAAAAGTGGCGGAGACTGGAACCCAGGACTGTCTGTTCCCCAATCCATACCCTAACCACTTGGGGTGCTATTTCTTCCCCCCACAGAGACCATCTTGGACTGAGTGCAGTGTGTGGCAGGCTGAGTTGTTCGCTTTGAACCTTCTCTAGACAGACCAGATGTGGAACAGACATTTTGGGGGAGGTAAGATGGAAGGAAAGTCAAGACTCCCGAAAACAATGGAATGAGCAGGCCTACAGGACGAAAAGCCAGAATGGGTGGGGCTCGGCTCTGGTGGGATCCTTGTATTCAGGGAAAAAGAACAGATGGCTGAGTGTGGTGGCTCATTCTTATAATTCCAGCACTTTGGGAAGCTGAGGTGGAAGAACTGTTTGAGTCCAAGAGTTCGAGATCAGCCTGGGCAACATAGCAAGACCTCATCCCTATGAAAAAGAAATTTAAAAATTAGCCAGGAGTGGTGGTACAGGCAAGTAGTCTCCCCTACTTGGGAGGCTGAGGCAGGATGATCACTTGCGCCTAGGAGTTCAAGGCTGCAGTAAGCTAAAGCCATGCTACTGGACACCAACCTGGGTGACAGCGTGAGATTCTGTCTCAAACAAATAAAGAAAATAAAATAAATTAAAAAAAAAAACTTTTGGCTCAACTCTAAGAAGTGTGGTTAACTGACGGCCTCCAGCTGAAGTATCTTCAGTGACTAAAACCCTAGTTGTTGTTGTTTTGAGCCGGGGGTCTTACTCTGTCACTCAGGATGGAGTGCAGTGGCCCCATCACGGCTCACCACGGCCTCCACCATGCCCAGCTAATTTTGGGGGTTTTTTTTAGAGACGAGGTCTTGCTATGTTGCCCAAGCTGGTCTTGAACTCCTGGGGTCAAGTGATCCTCCCATCTCGGCCTCCTGAAGTGCTGAGATAACAGGCATGAGCCACGACACCCAGCCCAGAGACGGATTTGATTTAATTTAATTTAATTTAATTTTGAGTTGGAGTCTCCGTTGCCCAGGCTGGAATGCAGTGGCATGCTCACGGCCACTGCAGCCTCGGCCTGCTGGGCTCCGGCGATCCTTTTGCCTCAGCCTTCCAAGTAGCCAGAACTACAGGTAAGTGCTACCACAGCTGGCTGATTTTTGATTTATTGTAGAGATGAGGTCTCATCAAGTTGCCTGGGCTGGTCTTGAACCCACGGGTTCAGATAATCCCCTCATCTCATCCTCCCAAAGTGCTGGGATTACAGGCTGAAATCTAGCCTGGCTAGATTTCATTTTTTTTTTTTTATTTTTTGAGTCAGAGTCTCACTCCATCACCCAGGCTGGAGTGGAGTGCAGTGGCACACTCACAGCCACACCAGCCACTTACCTCGGCCTCCCAAAGTGCTGGGATTACAAACTTGAGCCACCCCGCCCAGCCGGAGACGGATTTGAAAGCAGTGTTTGTCACTGATGGTGACTGGCTTTGAAAAAGGAAACCTCAACATTAGTTCACCTATCTATCCCTCCGCTCCCCATTTCTGGTGATCACTGACAAGGACTTGCTGCCCAGGCAGCCCAGGACGTGCACCCCCCCTCCCCCCACCCCCTGCTCCTAGGGCCACACCCATGGGATCCACCCAGTGGCCCGTCAGACCCAGAGCAGAGGCAAGTGGCCAGGCTTCTGGACAGAGCACCTGCCCCGTTTTCTGTCTCGAATCCCATTCAGCCAATCTGTTCCAAGTGGAGAAAGATGACATTGACTCCAGCTGGCCCTGAACCTTGGCCTCACTGCCTGACCTCTGGGAGCTACACCATGCATCGGCATCCAGGGTTGGTGGTGTGAGCTAAGCAGGAAGATTTGTTCCTTCAGCCCATTTACAATGGCGTGCTGTGGTCTAGGGCGCCAATGTTGGAGCCACCTGGGTTCAAATCCTCACTCTGCCGCAGGCTGATGAAATTCTGTCACTCAGTTTCCTCGTCTGTTATGATAATACTCTCTGCCTTATAAGTTTATGATGAGGATTAAATGACGGAATGGAGGTCAAGTCTTAGAAGGGCACTGTCCCATAGGCCTGCACGGGGAGGAGGTGAAGATAGGTCCCAACTATTGACAGCTCACAGATTTAGTTTCTGGAAGTCTTAAAAAAAACCTAAACAGAGCCGGGCTCGGTGGCTCAGCCTGTAATCCCTTGCCTTTGGGAGGCTGAGGTGAGTGGATTGCCTGAGCCCGCGGGTTCGAGACCCGCCTGGGCAGGCGAGACCTCATCTCTACAATAAAATAAAATAAAAAATTAGCCGGGCGTGGTAGCGCGCCTGTAATTTCGGCTACTCGGAAGGCTGAGGCGGAAGGATCGCCGGAGCCCAGCAGGTCGAGGCTGCAGTGGCCGGGAGCGAGCCACTGCACTCTAGCCTGGGTGACAGAGTGAGACTTCAACTCAAAAAAAAAACAAAAACCCTAAATGGGGCAGGCACAATGGCTCATGCCTGTAATCCCAGGATTTTGGGAGGCCCAGGCAGGAGGAACGCATGAGCCCAGAAGTTCGAGACCAGCCTGGACAACATAGAGAGACCTTGTCTCTACAATAAATAAAAAAATTAGTTGGGCATGGTGGTGCGTGCCTGTAGTCCTAGCTACTAGGGAAGCTGAGGTAGGAGGACTGCCTGACCCCAAGAGATCGAGGCTGCAGTTAAGCCATGATTGTGCCACTGTACTCCAGCTTGGGCAATACAGTGAGGCTTCAACACAAAAAACAAAAAACAAAGCTGGGCTCGGTGGCTCAGCCTGTAATCCCGCGCCTTGGGAGGCTGAGATGAGTGGATTGCCTGAGCCCACGGGTTCGAGACCCGCCTGGGCAACTTGGTGAGACCTCATCTCTACAATAAATCAAAAATCAGCCGGGCATGGTAGCACTTGCCTGTAGTTCCAGCTACTTGGAAGACTGAGGCAGAAGGATCGCCAGAGCCCAGCAGGTCGAGGCTGTGGTGGCCGGGAGCGCCCACTGCACTCCAGTCTGAGCGACAGAGTGAGACTCCAACTCACAAACAAAACAAAACAAAAACCTAAACAGACCCTCAATCTTTTTTTCTTCTTCCATTGCCTAGTCATGCTAAGCACTTTGAATGAATGGGTTCTTGGGGAGCAGATGCTGATACAGGGTCAGGAGGGTTAATGAGGTAACACCTGTACCAGGAAGAGTCTGAGACAGGATGGGCAGGGAGCTGCAGACCATGAGGTTTTTGCATATTCAGTGTTGCTCAACCATCCACATGACCTAAGTATGGAACATTGTCATCACCCCAAAAGGAAACCCTGAACCCATTTGCATTGTCTTATTCTGGGCATTTCACACAAATGGAATTGGGGGAAAGAAAACAGCTACTTTTTTTTTGAGTTGGAGTCTTACTCTGTTGCCCAGGCTGGAGTGCAGTGGCATGCTCACGGTCGCTGCGGCCTCGACCTGCTGGGCTCAGGCAATCCTTCTGCCTCAGTCTTCCAAGTAGCTGGAACTACAGGTGTGCGCTACCACAACCAGCTAATTTTTTGATTTATTGTAGAGATGAGGTCTTGTCAAGTTGCCCGGGCTGGTCTTGAACCCGTAGGCTGAGGCAATCCTCTCACCTTGGCCTCCCAAAGTGCTGGGATTATAGGCATGAGCCAGGCGCCTGACTAAAAAGAATTACTTACAGCTACTTAAGCGGTGAGCTAGTGAGGGGGCTGGGTCAATGCTTCTCATGCACCTCACCCTCCCAGCTCACCTGATCCCACTTCAGACTCCTATGTGTCCCCCGTTACATAAGGGGCATCCCGGCTCCCCACAAGGGTGAGACTTGCTCCTCAGTTTGCCACACTATGGACCGGAGCACAGCTGCCGGTCAGGACTGAAGATAAACACCGCAAATTCCAGAAGACCCCTCATCCCCAATCGCAGCTGCCTCGGCTAAGGAATCCGCCACCGTGGCTGTTAAACCCACACTTTAATTACTCCAAAATTATGTTAAATCCTTGCATAAATATTGCAGTGGCATCTTCTGAAGAATTTCATTACAGTAAGTTGGGTTGCCGCCAGAGCTCCCCACTAAAAAGTAAGAGGAGACCAGACACTTACAAAAAAAAAAAAAAGATAGATATTGTTTTCAAAATAAAAAGGTAAGGGGTCACCCTTTTTCGGATCACCCAGGTGTCAAAGAGAAACAATTTCATGATAGCAGAAATCTCCCATTTTACAGACTGAAGGGGGAAAACGTGCCTTTCAGCTCTTCCATCTAATAGGTTTTACTTCTGGAAAAACTAAATCTGATTAAATATTAACAACCAGTGGTATTAATTAAGGGGGAAAGGTCCATCAAGAGAACCCCAATATGTTTACAGTGTCCCCAGGAAACTGGGAAAATTCACAATCAAGTGTGTAAATGTTCTAAAAAAGGGTTCTGAATATTTTATGAATATTTGTCATAAAACAGAAATAATAACCACTGTGCAGAGCTATTAGAATTAATATTTATGCTGCCCGCCATGAAATATTCATGGGGACAGAGAAGGGGGGGCCGTAAGACAAGAATTAATTTACATTGGGCTCGGTTTACCCGCTGGCTTGATGTTTAAAGACGGTTGACAAGCCTCCATATGAATCCGCCAGTCACTTCCCGCAGTCTGCGGAGTGGAGGGGGTGGAGACGGGTCTGGGCTGCTGACAGCTCGCAGATTGAGTTTCTGACAGCCCTTAAAAAACCTAAACGGCCCCCCACCTTTTTTCCCTTCTTCCATTGCCCAAGGCGCTCTGTTCTGCCACGGTTCATCCGATCTCTCCTTCCATCTGCTGAAATTAACGAATTAATGAGCGCGATAAGCTTTACGGCGGGGCCCTATGAATGTTTACAGGCGATTAAATTATAATGTGGGGTGGCTGTATAATTCATGAACCAATTAAAGGAAGTGTTAGTTGATTTGATGGGATGAGGACGTACAAAATGCATTTAACTAATGGGGAACCGTGGGCTGCCCAGGGCCGGCTCCCTCTCTCGGATTACGCGGCTAATTGCTCGACTTTACGGGGCTGTCACAGATAGCCATGCATATTTCATTGTTCTCAAATACTTCAATTGTGTGCGTCCGTGTCTCGGCTGTAATGTGGAGAAGCCGGGCCAAACTTGGGTGTAGTTACAGTGCCCGGGCTGGGCCTCCCGGAAACCTGAGCTCCCGAGTCGGGTGTCCCCAGCCATTAGGTGATTAAAAAGGCTCAGCATCCGATCACCTTTTGTTTGACAATGCTCTGCTCTTTGGGACACTAATTCTGGATACTGACTTCATGACCATGGTGACACTGGGGTCCTGATGCCCCTTTTTCCTGGCGAAGTCAGAGTGTATTGTTCCCACCATCAATGACTAGCAGCCCAGTGTCCAGAGTGCAGGGCCCCGTCAGGTCACTGAGAAGCCCTGGTTTCCCCCAAGGCAGTCCACTTGGGGCACTTCCTAAGCTAAGGGTTTCCTCCAGGCCTGACTTTGCCCATCTGTAGAAGGTGGCCACCTGGGGCTTCATTAAATGCGGTTAGTGGCAAATTTGGACCCAAACTTGAAACCGTCACCAGCTCCTTGGAGTGCACGTGGAGCCACCTTCATCCAGCAAGCCCAAGTCACCCTGCAGGGAGCAGGATGAGCTTTCCCAGCATGTCCCGGATGGTCAGAGCAGTGCAGCCAACGAGACAGTCCTCTCAGGTGGTTCCACTCTCTCCTGTGTCTTCCAAGCCAAAGTCTGGCTCTCACATGAGCTAAGCACACACAAACACGAACACACACTAGACAAATTAAAAACCCTGAGCTTACCATCTTCAATCCCCCTGTGGATGCCGAAGAAAGAATTTCTTTTCTCCCACTTTCTCGAACTCCTGGCCTCAAGTGATCCTCCTGCTTTGGCCTCCCAAAGTGCTGGGACTATAGGCGTAAGCTACCGCATTGCTCCCACTTTCTCAAGCAGGGCCTGGGCAGCAGACAGCACTGGGACTTCAGAGTTTGCACTACCCGATCAACACTCCAGACATGAGGGCTCTGTGGCCATGGGTAAGCCCCAGGTGTTCCATCTCAGGAGACACGGATGGCAAAAGGTGGAGAGGATTAAAAGAGCTAACCATGGGTTTAGTAGTTGGGCTGGCATATAATAATTGCCCAACTCATGTTAGCCAATATTATTTCTTTTTTTGAGTCAGTGTCTCACTCTGTGGCCAAGGCTGAAGAGAGGTGGCATGGTCACAATGATCACGGTTCATGGCAGCCTTGACCTCCTGGGCTTAGGTGATTCTTCTGAGGCAGGGTAGCCAGTACAGGCTAGGAGTAGATAGCTAGATTTCTTGTAGGCAGGTTTTATTTTTATTTTTTGAGTTGGAGTCTCATTCAGTCACCTAGGCTGGAGTGCAGTGGCAAGTTCACGGCCACTGCGGCCTCAACCTGCTGGGCTCAGGCGATCCTTCTACCTCAGCCTTCCAAGTAGCTGGAACTACAGGCACATGTTACCACGCCCGGCTAATTTTTTGATGTATTGTAGAGACGAGGTCTTGCCAAGCTGCCCAGGCTGGTCTTGAAACAGTGGGCTCAAACAATCCTCTCACCTCAGCCTCCCAAAGTGCTGAGATTATAGGTGGGAGCCACTGCACCCCGCCTATAGGCAGGTTTTAGAAAGCATCCAGACATCATGGCTGGATGCCCCTGCAGGCTGGAATGTGAATTCCATGTGGACTCCCAGTCCACCCCAGCCCCTCAGCTCGCCAAAGGAAAACTCCATCAAGGTGATTCCCAAACTAGAAAACAAAAAGCCATAGAAATGATCACCTCCTCTTAGCTGATGAACTTGTGTATTAAGAAATCTGACAAGCCGGGCTCAGTGGCTCAGCCTGTAATCCCGCGTCTTTGGGAGGCTGAGGTGAGTGGATTGCCTGAGCCCGCGGGTTCGAGACCTGCCTGGGCA
>NW_007088187.1:15008-15499 GCF_000164805.1 Carlito syrichta
CGACCTGCTGGGCTCCGGCGATCCTTGCGCCTAAGCCTTCCAAGTAGCCGGAACTACAGGTGCGCACTACCATGCCCGGCTAATTTTTTTGATTTATTGTAGAGATGAGGTCTTGCCAAGTTGCCCAGGTGGATCTTGAGCCCGCGGGTTCAGGCAATCCACTCACCTCAGCCTCCCAAGGCGTGGGATTACAGGCTGAGTCACTGAGCCGGGCTCTCATTAACATATTAATCACTTTTTCTTTTTTGAGAAGCCCAACTATGGCAGGTCTTTCAGTCATGAATATTTCTTTTTCCTTCTCTTCTTTCTGTAACAAACTTTGTTTTAAAACTTCGTTGCCCACTCTAAAATTCATTTTAGGGTTGAGTCAAAGAATTCACGAGTTCTTTGCCACACTCCACCTGGTATCACTTCTACCTCAGCCAGAGTAGCTGGGCTACAGGTGTGCGCCATTTCGCTTGGCTAATTTTTTTTTTTTTTTTTTGAGTTGG